>NW_017671703.1:45112-135665 GCF_001879085.1 Nicotiana attenuata | reverse complement strand
AGGGATTTTTTTTACGTGCTATGAATGTAGACATTTTACAGAACTAAAGTCGAATTTTTTGAACAATGATGTGATATTTGCGACTTATGAGCCAGCTTTGCCATACTACGACATGCATGATTTTAGGGCCTTGTATATTAAATTTACCTTGAACAAGTGATCATCATTGTATAATTAAGACTAATGTAAATTGAAAAGTTATCAGATAAACTGATCACCATTTCATCTTGTAGTCCTTAATATCCGTTAAGGGTATGATTGAAAATTCAATGCATTCTAGGCTTTTGTTTAATTAAGTTCATGCTTAAGAAGTTCATCTATGTTTTTTTTTGTCTGCACTTGATCATATGAAATTAAGGAGTTCATCAATGATCTTTAATGTTGTCTTCACGTAATCTTATATGATGAAACAATAGTTGCTTACACGTGTTTATAACATTCATACATTTCATAAAAAAAAATTATGTACCACTCAACCCTATTGAAAAGAATAAAAATTAGACTCAAAATATTCAATAACTTGAAAATATTTTCAACGAACAAAAATATAACGTACGTAGAAGAGAAATGTATAAGAGAATAAGATAAAGAGCATTAAACTTACTTTAACAACGGGTTCAAGTTGAGTACAGCAACAACAACAACAACATACTTAGTATTATCCCACATCATAGGGTCTGGGGAGGGTAGTGTGTACGCAGACCTTACAAAAATTATTGTGCAGAATTTGTGATCAAAGTATCGAGAAACCCCAAAAGTTGACACCGATTAATTTTTTATGCGAAGAGGGCGGGGTTAAAACCATGAGAATCTTACGTGAATAACCAATGTTAGCCTTTAGTTATCCAGTAAAATAATAAATGCCACAAGAATAATTTTTCAAACGGTGGAAAAATGATTGAACCTTGTAACATTAATCCCGCTTCATCATCAATATGGCTTCGATATTCTCTAATTTTTCAGAATTTGCTACTGCGAAGGGAACGTTTTGACTAAGGGAATTTGGCTTCATCATCAATATGACTAAGGGAATTTGCCGGTGCCAAGGGAACGTTTCGATAGATTTCAGAAATGGCATTTAGTTATATATTAAAAGGACACAACCTTTTAGAAAGGACACTTGAGATAATGAAAATAACTTTTTTCTTCTTAATAAATATTATTATTAAATAATATTTATTGAGGTTATTTAGAAGGATATTTTAGTAATTTAACTTTTACCTTTTGAGGTTCCCACTTTTATAATAATATAGATTAATTACACCTCTAAGGAAACTTCTATCACTACTTAAAATAATCGAACTGGCACGTGTTAGAAGTTTCGAGTTATTTCTTTGTTGCCGAGGTCAGTAGTACCTTTTTGACCAACTCCCTCTTCCCGTCGTACTTTACTCATCACAGCTAGCGCATCAATTTTCAGACCAATTTTGCATGTGAATAACTTTTGCTTTCCGAAACTTTAGCCTAATACCAGACAACACCTCAAGAGAAAAGTCATGGATAGATTCAATATATTTTTATAGGAAAAAATTTCATTTATATATATTCGTTCAGTTTTTTTTTAGATTTTTACATCTAGTATCTTAAATTGTTCGTATGCATTTGCAGGATGTCAATAATTTTATCTGGATAAATGCATAAGGAGTTTCTGATGTTTGCTTAAAGTATATATATTTGTATGTATATCGCCTCATATCTTATTTTTGCTTCGTGAATTTAGGATGTGAAATGTATTGATTTATGTTAATTTGATGTGTTTTCATGTGTAGGAATGATCCGGGAGCAATCGGGGGCGGAATGTGCGAAACTAGAGCCAAAACGGACAAAAAACAGAAACTGAGAAATTTCAGCGCCAAAATATTGGAGCGCCGTGGAGGGCGCCTGGCGCTAGCCATGGCGCTAATGACGTGAATTTTCTCCAATTTCGCCCGGGACAAGGTTATTTCGGCCCTAGACCTACCCAACACGTATAAAAGCAAGACTAAACATTTTTTTTGAGGGGAAGGAAGCCACTTTAGAAGGATCTAATATACATTGAAGAAGAATTAACGTGGGGGAACACACACCACACTTGGAGGAGGCTTCTAACTAGTTTTCTTCTCTTCTCTTCTTTTAGTTTCATAGTTTATTAGTTCTAGAGTTCTGGGTGCTACATGAACGTTGTAGTTTGAAACTTGAATTGTTCTTATTATTTTATCATATTGGTTAATATATTCAATATTGCGCTTAGTTATTTGATTGCTTGATCACCAATTGAATACTATCTACGAATCTAGAATTGAACTCGGGAGAGGGAGTTCTAGATTGCATATAAGATTTAGTAGAGCAAGATCTTAACTCTGAGGGGGAGCCGATTTGCGGTTAGGATAGGAATATACCTAATCGCCTTGCTTGGTTATCATACGGGAATTATAAGTACGTTCTTGTTAATCCTAATTCCATAGGAATATAGGCGTTAGGTTTGCTTGAATAGGCGAGTTGTACTTCGGGAGAAGGCTACGAGCAATATTAACCCTGTCAACCAATAAACTGGATAAATTAATTAGACGATTTAAGTGGAAATCTGAACGGGATTATTAGCTAGCCCATAGCTCTAGATATTCTCCCCCATTGAATTCGTCTTTTTGCTTGTCGTTGTTTTCTTTAATATCTTAATTTGTTACTCTAGATTAATTTTAGTTAAAAATTCCTTCTTTAGAATTCTCTTGAATAGATTAATTTTTTCGTTTAATTTAGTTGATAGTTAATCATAAGTCCCTGTGGGTACGATATCTGGACTTACAATCCTATATTACTTGTCGACCACGTATGCTTGCGTGTGCGTTTGGGAGCAACAAGTTTTTGGCACCGTTGCCGGGGACTTAGAAATTAACTATTCTACTATATTAGGTTTTTACTTTTTGTCTACTCAATTTTTTTTTATTTTTTATCTTAGTTTAATATTTTATTATCTTTATTTATATGGCATCTTGGAATGATAATTGGTCGAATGTTGGTTATTCTTATTATGCTGATCTTTGTCCGTATTGTGGGGGACCACACTTGTGGCAAAATTGTGAATCTCAATCATGTGGATGGAATTTTTGTAATGTGTGTGGTTGTCAAGGTGGTCATTGGGATGGTTGTCCTAATTCTTATTATCCTTCTCAGAACTCTTATTATGATGTTTCTAATAATATTTGTGAGTTTGATAGGGGTAATGAAGTGCAGGATATGGAACGTGATGCATATATTAGGGATATTCTGAGGCAAGTAGCAGAGCAACAAGATGAAAATCGAAAGACTATGCAAAGAATTAGTGAAGCAATCATGAGAATGAAGGTCGAGGCTGAGGAAGTGGCTGAAGAGAGCGAGTTCCCACCAGAAGATAATTTAGAAGAAACAGATATACTGAGCCAATCTTGGCTAGAGGAACAAGCTTAACTGATAAAATATCATGAGTATCTTCGTGATGGTCTTTCAAATATGACAGAACAACTGATAGAAGGAAGAATTGATCTTAGACAAGAGATCGACCAATTTGGCAGCTCTATTCGCGACTTGGATGCAGAATTGAGTGCAAAGGTTGATGCGTGTAACGTCCAAAAATTTAGTGATGAGTTGTGCGAAGTTGAAAAAGATCTTCTAGGCCAAATTGAGGAGCTAAGACGAGAATACCAATTATCAGACCATGTTCTTGTGGATGATGCTAAGGTTGAGGCGTCTGATGCCCTACAACCAATTTTTGTGGATACTGGCCAGCATGTGGAGCAGAAAGAGGAATTCCAACTGTTCGACCAAAATATTATTAATGAAGCCAAGGTTGACGAAGAGTGCAGAATTGAGGATGTCAAAAATAATACAATTTTGGAGTTGGAGCGTATTGGACCTCATTCTAAGCACTTTTCAACATTGTGTTTGGTTGGTGACATAGAAATTGATCCATTCGAGCATATGGAGGATTCAATAGATGAGGAACAAAGTATTTATATTCTGAATTTGCCACACCAAGGAGACAAAACGACATTCCTCACTTAAATGCCAAGAAGTGCAAGATGTGATACCTATTGCTTGGTTCATTTATTTTTACACCACCGCCCCAGGAACGTGATAGAAAAACTGATGCAAAATTGGGGGCTCAATTCATATCTTCAAAGTGGAAGGAAAAGTGGTGAAAGTGATGTCGTCGTGCCGCGAAGTTAAATCAAGCGCTTGTTGGGAGGCAGCCCAATTTTTTTTTTACTCTTACTTATTTTTTTTAATTGTGTTATTACTTGTAGTGTTGTTTTGTATTTTTTAGGAGTACGAGCATGGAGTCAAAGCCAATAGGCATGTGCAAAAGCGAGCAGGTGGTTGAAACTAATTGTGAGGTACCTGCACAAGGGATCATACCTGGGAGAAGTCTGAGTATCCCGTGAGTTGCTAATTCTTCGTCCTTTGGCCTACCAGGGAGTCTCTTTTACCCTATTATTATTTTCAGTGTGCATTGAGGACATTGCACAATTTTAAGTGTGGGGTGAGGAGATTGTTTTAGTTTAGTTGTAGTACTCTTTCTTAGTATACTAGCTTTTGCGGAACAAGAAAACGGAAAAATTTTTAGAAAAAGTTCGGACTTTTCCCGACGATGGATCTTTTGGACAATTTTCTTGAGGGATAAAGTCCGATTAAAAACACCAAAAAGACTTTTTTTTAGGATAGTTAGGTAGTATACCTTGGTTTTTCTTTGGGAGCCGGTTCTTTTCCAAAGGCGTAGCTCGAACCGGGTACTTTTTTTCTTAGGAGTAGTTTAGGAAGGAACTGGGTCTCTCTGAGATACTCATTGACATGGTTGATGCTGGCATATTAGGCTATGACATACATTCTATTTTCTCGTGTATTTGGTTTGAATTGTGAAGCCTAAGTAAAGTAAATAGCCTATTTTGTAACGCCTTTTCTTAGTTGTTTGACTCGTATGCCACATAGTGCATTATTGCTTAAATTTGTGAGTTATGTGTGCTTGCTTGACTTGGGAGTTGAACGGAACCGTCCTGATTGAGCCATGTGCAACGTGTGTGTGAGGATTTGTGGTTTTCTGTGCTATCCTGTGTAGTCTAGAACTTGCCACATGTGTTAATCGAAGTGAAATTATAAGTTGTGCTAATTTAGGAGATGATGTAGGCGTTTCTTGCTTGGTCATGGATGTGCTTGTCACATAAAAATAAACTTTTTCGTTGCTAGCCCCTTTGAGCCTATTGTGATGACCCAAAAGGTCATCACTCATTTTGAAAGTAAATTTTGTGTTTCGAGGCCTTAAAATCACCTTTTTGCCTCACTTCGATTTGCGCGCGTAGTCCGGACGTGTATCCGGAAAGCCATTATGTGAAAATCTGTGAAAAATAATAAATTTTGCTTTTAAAATAAATTTAGGTTGACTTTGGTCATTATTTTGGATAAACGGACCAGGACCCATGATTTGACGGTCCTGGAGGGTCCGTAGGAAAATATGGGACTTGGGCATATGCCCGGAATCGAATTTCGAGGTCCCAAGCCCGAGAAATAAATTTTTAAAGAAAATTGTTTTCTGGAATATATATGAGTTTTTGGAAATGAAATATGCTTGAATTTGATGGCATCGGGCCCATATTTTGGTTCCGGAGCCCGGTACAAGTTTGGAATAATAATTTAGTGGAATCTGTGAAGTTTGGTAAGAATCGGAGTCCGTTTTGTATAAATCGGACCTTATTTGAGGAAATTGGAAATTTTGATGTTCTTGAGTGATTTCATAAATTTAAGGCTTAAATCATAGTGGTTGATGTTGTTTTGACGATTTAATCACACGAGCAAGTCGGATTTGCGTGCATATTTGGTTTGGAGCCCCGAGGGCTCGGGTGAGTTTTGGGTAGGCCAGAGAGTGACTTTAGACTTAGAACATAGCTGTTGCAGCTTCAGAGAAGTTGCAGATCTCTGAACCAGGCTCCGCGGTCCGCAATGGTTTCTCGTGACCGCGGTGGGATTTATGCTGTCCGTGGTGAGCAAGGCCAAGCCTTTCGCGGCCGCGCTCGATATTTCGCGGTCCGCGGTGGAGCTCCGCGGCCGCGATCCATTTTATGCGGTCCGCGGTGAGGGTCTGAGAGGAGTATATAAACGGGTCTTTTCAGTTATTTTCCCATTTTTCAATCCCTTTAAAAACCTAATCACTCCTGGGCGATTTTTCGAAGACAAGTACTCTTCCAAATCGATTGTAAGTAATTTCTAACTCATTTTTATTAATCTTTAACATCTTTTCTCATGATTTCAACTCAAAATCAAAGGTTTTCATGGGGGAAATTGGGTGTTTTGGGTAGAACTTAGGTTTTTCAAGTTTTGGGTATTTGGACCTCGATTTGAGGTCCGATTTTAAAACCAATTATATATTTGAGTTCGTGGGTGAATGGGTAATCGGGTTTTGGGTCAAACCTCGGGTTTTGACCATGTGGGCCCGAGGTCAATTTTTGACTTTTTGGGAAAAACTTTAGAAAACCTATTTGCATGCATTAGAATTGATTTATTTAGCATTTATTGATATAGTTAAGTAACTTGTGGCTAGATACAAGCGAATTGGTGGTGGAATCAAGAGGTAAAGCGGTAGTTGAGGCTTGAATTGAGTTCGAGGCATCGAGGTAAGTATTTGGTCTAACCTTAGCTTGAGGGATTAGGAGTTGTGTCTTATTTGCTATGTGTTAGTTGTGGAGTACGACGTATAGGCATGATGACGAGTACCTATACGTCGGTGTCAAGCATGCCCGTGAGTCTTGTATTGTAATTGTTGTGACTCCGTCGTGGTTTATTCATGCTTAATATGATGATTTGTATTATTGTTCTCTTGTCGGTATATTGTTGGTATATCATTGTTCCCTTGCCGGGATGTTGTTGCTATATTATTGTTCCTTTGCCGGGATGTTGTTGGTATATCATTGTTCCCTTGCCGGGATGTTGTTGCTATATTATTGTTCCCTCGCCAGGATGTTGTTGTTGTATTATTGTTCCCTTGCCGGCATTCTTCTATGATTGCGTTGATATATGAAATGGGAGCGGCTTGCTGTAACGACCCGACCAGTCGTTTTGAGCTTTTGCACCTTTCTCGCCAGTTCTCGGGCATGACTTGCCTCGTGTAGTGAATTATGACTTATGTATATCGTTTATTTTGGTTTTCAGGGTAATCGGAATGAATTTGGAAGAACATCTCCCAGTTTGAAGCTTGAAATTCGAAAGGTTTGACCAATATTTGACTTGATTGTATATGATCTCGGATCGGAATTTTTATGATTTGATTAGCTCCGTTAGGTGATTTGGTACTTGGGAGCAAGATCGAAATGCATTTTAGAAGTCTGTGGAAGGTTTAGGCTTGAACTGGCGAAATTGAGATTTCGGCGTTTTCTGGTTGTAAGTTGAGATTTTGATATAGAGGTCGGAATGGAATTCTGAAAGTTGCAGTAGTTCCGTTGTGGCATTTGGGATGTGCGTGCAAAATTTCAGGTTATTCGGACGTGGTTTGGTTGGGTTTTGGATAAAAAGCGAAATTCGGAAGATTTTAGAAAGTTTGGCTTGAATCCGATGTGTTTTGGATGATTTGATGTTGTTTGAGGTGTTAGGAAGATTGGAACAAGTTTGAATAAGGTATTGGGATATGTTTGTGCTTTTGGTTGAGGTCCCGGGGGCCTCGGGGTGATTTCGGGTGGTCAACGGAGAAGTTGGAATTTTGTTGCAGCAGCTGAAATTTGCTGCTTCTGGTATTTTCGCACCCGCGGATTGGGGACCGCAGGTGCGGCGCCGCATAAGCGGAGAGTTGACCGCAGAAGCAAAAATTGGTCAGGTGAGCTGAAACCGCAGAAGCGGTTAGGAGACCGCATCTGCGATGTCGTAGTTGCGGAAATATGATCGCAGATGCGAGTTTTGGCTGGTAAATGAAATCCGCAGAAGCGGATGGTTTTCCGTAGAAGCGGAAGCGCAGATGCGCTTATGGGATCACAGGTGCGGAAATGCTGGGCAGAATGTATAAAAATGCCCCTTCGCGATTTTCAGTCATTTGTTCACCATTTTGGTGCGATTTTGGAGCTCCAAGCTGTGATTTCAAGGGGGGATCAAGTGTATCCACAGAGGTAAGCTACTTGGGCTTTATACCTTGTGTTTATGGTGATTATTTCATTGTTTAATCATGAAAATTTGTGGGAAATTAGAGGAAGAGTTTGGAAATTAGGGCTTAAAATTAGATAGTGAATTTTTAGAGTTCGAGTGACCATGTGAGGTCGGATTTTGGTAAATTTGATATGTATGAACTCGTTAGGGGATGAGGATTCCATTGATGTTAATTTTATCGGATTCCGAGACGCGGGACCGGGGGCCGGGTTTGAGCAATTTCGGGATTTTTGATGTCAATTGGATATTTTTCGAGTGGGCTTTGTTCCCTTAGCATATTTTAATGATTTTGCACTGATTGTGGCTAGATTTGGAGCATCCGGAGGTCGATTCATGCGGGCTAAGGCATTGCGAGCTAGAGTTTGGACCGGATCGAGGTGAGTAATGATTGTAAATGATGCTCTGAGGGTTTGAAACCCCCGATTGCACATCGTAGTGCTATATTGAGGTGAGGCACACGCTTGATGACGAGCGTGTGGTCGTGCACTATTGGGGACTGTGACTTGGTCCGTCCCGATTGATGATTTTACCGCTTATTTGACTGAAATCTATTTGTTATCATCATTATTTGGGTTCAATGCCATATTTGGGCTTCGTGCCAACTATTTGGACCCTTCGGGAATCTTTGTTGATATTTCCTCACTGTTTTGACTTTATACTTGAACTCAGTCATGTTATTTTCTACTGTTTTTAAAACTCAGCCATGTTCACTCAGTTTTAATACTCAAATGATATGTAAATGATGTTTCGGGCTGAGAAACATTGTTTTACTGTTGCCTGGGAGGCTTATGTGATTTTTAACTGAGTAAGGCCGAGGGCCTGTGTTGTGAGGATATCTTTTGGGTCGGGCTGCACGCCGCAGGGGTGATACACTGATTTTGATTATGGGGCCGAGAGCTTGAGATTGTACGCCACGAGGTGGCTTGATATTGATATGAGGCGAGAGCCTGTTTATGATGTCACGAGATGGATTGTTATTGCGCTTGGGCCGTAAGGGGCTCCTCTAGGAGTCCGCACACCCCTAGTGAGCGCGGTTACCCATTGTGATGTGAGATATAGCCCGAGGGGCTGGTATTGTTCAATGTGTTGCCCGAGGGGCTGGTACTGTTCAATGTGATTGCCCGAGGGGCTAGTATTATTCTGAGATATTGCCCGAGGGGCGGAGTTGTTGACATTGTGGCCGAGGGGCGAACCTTTATGTGTTTATCATTCATATTTACCTGTCATTTACCTGTTTAATTGTGTATTTGTGCCCGAGGGACGGATTTCTGTGCTTATCTGCACTAGTTGTTCTGTATTCATTTGCGTAACTGTTGAAAAAGTCATTTTCAAAAAAGTTTAAACTGAGCTAAGATGTTTTAAGGGATTTTACAGCTTCATTGCTTTCTTAGTGGTTTTTGAACTGCTTCTATACAGCATGTTGATGCACCTTTCGTGATTTCTTATCACTCAATCTTTATTTATGATTATTACTCACTGAGTCGGAGTACTCACTCTACTCTCTGCACCTTGTGTGCAGATTCAGGTATTTTTCTTGACCCGGTAGCGGGTATTGGTTGATCGGAGGCAGAATCATCGGAGTTTAACAAGGTAGCTGTCGGCGTTCGCAGCACTACTTTTCTCTCTCTTCATTCTATTAGTCTATACTTAGTACATTTGGGACTTTGTCAGTTGTATTTAGAGCTTAGTAGATGCTCATGACTTGTGACACCCTGGTTTGGGCTGTGTTTGGATTGTACTTCCGTATTTTATTGATATTATCCGCTACTTATTATTATTAAATCATGTTTAGACTGCTTTACGTTGTTTAACTATTTAAACAACTAAATTGGGTTTAGTTGGCTGGCCTTGTCTTCACGAGAGGCGCCATCACGACCAGGTTCGGGAAATAGGGTCATGACAAGTTGGTATCAGAGCCTAGGTTACATAGGTCTCACGAGTCATGAGCAGGTTTAGTAGAGTATCGCGGATCGGTATGGAGACGTCTGTATTTATCCTCGAGAGGCTGCAGAACCTTTGGGAAACTTCACATTCTTGAATTCTTATCGTGCGTCTTTGATTCAGCTTGAAATGCAACTCTTTGAATTCCTTCCATGCATTCGTATGCGTGATCGCTGCCAACTCCACTCTACTATAAAGTCGGAAGAGAGGATCGCAATAACTTTTACCCGATATGAGGGTCGGGATCGAATTCCTCAGAGAGCTAGAAATTGGAGCTGGGTATCTATCTAGACTAGAGTCGTGTAATGGTTCTAAATATCACTTCCAACATTTTTGGATTTTTCAATTATAAACTACTATTATCAAACTAATAATTGAAACTAGATTATGCTATGAAAAAATTGCTAAGGTTGTATCTAATGGTAAGAAGGGCACTAGGGTCATGACTTCACCTAGGTGGCTAATTGACGGGTAGATGTTACTAAGGTTCGATTGACATAATTGGGGCTTATGCTATAACCGTTGCACAATTTTACCCACTCTCACATCTCTCGGTAGAGAGAGTGATTTTTCCTACTTGACTCTCTCGAGACCAAATGGGTAGGCAAATTAGGTCAAGCAACTAGGGTTCAAGTAGGGTGATTACTCTATTGAGGTTTAACCCGTTAACTGGGACTATCATTTCTCATGAGTCCATCCCAATTCCTTTTTTGGTCAATTTTGGAGACTTAGACTCTCTTTCTCAAGAAGAGTCAAATCCACAAAGCACAAATCAGTGTTTGCAACCACCAATTTATAGATTAAAACATAAAATCAACCCAAATAGCAAACACCCATAGTCAATCTAACCCTAGATGGCAACACCCATCAATTACCCAAATTAGGGTTGAGCCACAACCCTAGCTAATGAGTTTAGCTATTCATGCTTGAAGGAGAAAATAAAGAAATAGATGAAGAACAAGACATATTAATTAAATACTAAATTAAAGTACAAGAATCTATCGTTAATTTGAAGCTAAGATGCAAAAAATGGCTACAAAATGAGTCTCACGAGCGCAGCTCAAAGTCTGGAAATAACTGATGACCTAAAAATGGTAAAATGTTCTATTTATACTAGGCTGGAAAAATTGGACAAAAATACCCCTGCAGGGTCAGCGCGGGCCGCATGAAATGGACCGCGGCTGCGCTAGGCTCTTTGACTTCAATTTTGAGCTCTCTGAACTTGGGTTCCGCGGACAGCGTAAAATGGACCGCGGCCGAGGAGGCAGCTGGCGCGGTCCGCACAATAACGACCGCGGACCGCATTGCTTTGACTTGGCATAATTCCATCTCTCTGAATCTCTTGTCCGCGGACCGCACAAAAATATAGTGCGGCCGCGGAGCCTTCACCGTGGACCGCGCTATGTGTACCGCGACCGCGTCGCCTGAAGCCTGATTTTGCCAACTCTCTGAACCATCTAGTGCGGCCGCATTCGATTTCGTGCGGTCCGCACTAGGCTTGTTTGCCATGGTCTTTGACACTTGAGCAGGTTTCACTCCTTTTGAGCCGATCCTTGACATTTCGTCACTTTGTCGATCAAACCTGCAATCAAGCACAACTTATGAGCCTTTTGGGATTATTTTGTAACAATTTGTAACAAAAGCGTAAGCAAGAAGGAGCATAAAACACTACAAAATCCCTAGTTATCAACTCCCCCAAACTTAAGCCTTTGCTTGTCCTCAAGCAAACAAAATAAGACCCATCCCTTAAGTTAAAATCCAAGAGTTTCCAGCTATCCTAAAGTAACCTCAACAAGCATCAATTGGGACTAACAATTTCCCTCAATACGAATGAATCATCAACAACTTTTAAACTTTGAAAAACCATGGATCAAGTGTGACACAAGAGCATCAAGAGTTGACTCAACACATCAACGAACTCTTTCAATTACTTTGGTCATTGTGGAACCCAAACTCACACATCCTCAACTCTCCCTAAGCACACCTCACCTTTAGAATAGTGGCACACAAAACGAGGTTAATGGGAATTCACTCATCTCTCTCAAGGAAAGGTCACAAATCCGGCTCTAGGTACCATATGCTTGCCCCTTATGTAAATATCCACTAATGTAAGCTTCATTCTACTTAAGATCATATAGGGCTTTTGTGCAGTCATTGTGAAGGCTTTTGGTTTAGGGTAGGAAATGTTTTGGTCTAAGTGGGTTCCATCTTCCCTTAAGCACTTCTGTTGATTCATTTGGCACAATTCACTTGACTCTTTGAGTCATTTCACCTCTTTCTAAGGGGTTAGTGAGACTCATTGTCACTCCTTATTATGCATTTCAAACCTTTTCTCCCTTTTCAACTTTCCACACCTTTCTTTCTTTTTCACTGCTTTCCTTGAATCTCTTTTATTCTTTTTCACATTGTACTTTCTCTTTATCTTTTTGCTTTTCTTTCTTTTTCATTGCCTTTTCTTTTCTTCACTTTTGTGCCTTTTTACCACTTTGTTGCACTCCTCGTCTCCCCCCCCACCCCCAAACTTATACTTTTGCCATGTGCTCAAGGAAAGATCGGGTGCCAAGAGAGGGTATCTTTTAGAATGGGTATAGGCTTGTAACATGGTTCTTGAAAGAAAAAGGTCTAAGGCTCAAAAGGGTTAACTAGGGATCATATCATTGGTAGGTTTTGGAATTTGTTCAACTATCATTTGGATCAAGGAGAGCCTATAATCACTTCCCAAGTCAAATTTCACTTAAGATTTCGCCTCAACAAACATTGAGGGCAAGTTCTAGACCAATGGCTTGGGACTTGGACTCGGAATTCGATTTCTCACCACCCAAGCTAGGGGATTTCTAAAGATATAGAGTCGGGGGCCCACAACGACCTTAGATACGATTTGAGCACACAATGGTCGCGAAAAACCACTTGATGATTATCGGCCAACGCAAGAGTCTCAAGGCCACAACTTTCACCATCCTAAACACAATATTTTGTCTTTGACCATGGGATCAAAGGTAAATGTGCTAGGCACAAGTGAAGCTTTGCTTGAGGTACCCTTAACCATAAACTACCAAAAACAGAAAACAAAAAAAAAACGGACTCAAGCCCTTAAGAAGGTTGTCACAATACTCCACCTTTGGAAAGAACCGTGGCATTAAGAAAACCAAAGGCTTATTAAAAGCGTCAAAACAAAACAAAAAGCTACAAGCCTATATAAGAAGCTAAAAACGAATTTTTTTTTACGAAAAATAGAAAATAGAATGAATATGTACAAACGGGCAATGAATATACAATGGGGGATGAATATATACAATAATGTAACTTTATATACAGACCCAAAAAGAAGATAAACAGTACGATGAAAGGAACTAAATGTAAAGTGATATACAGACCAACAGAAAATCAAAAGAAAGCATCAAATAGTATTAATATTTACAGTAATCCAAAAATGAAGGGCGCACCCCCTCGAATAAAAGCTGGCATTGTCCCCAATGCCAACTAACAAAATAAGCACCAAAGTGTAATAAGTAAAGGATATGAAGACACCCTAGGCCGTGTCCGTCTGCATGGGATCATCTGTGGTCCCCGGGTCCTCTGTATGCGTGGGAACCTCAGAATGGTTCCCGGTCTCCTGCTGCTCAGCTGCTGGGACTGGGGCCTGGACCTGGACAGGCTGAATATCAAGGGCATTCTGTGGCTGACTGGAGGAGGCCTCCGGTGGGTCTGCCAACTGGATGATCGCCTCATCTGCACTGGGTAGCTTCCTCTTCTTCCTAGGAAGCATCTGTGTCTGCTCCTGTTGTGGCTCTGCTGCTGGTACTGCTGCTGGAGCTGGATCCCCAAATAGCAAGTCTAAAGGTAATGAGTCAGCCTTCAGCTTGTCCACATCTGCTCTAAGCTCCTTCACAGACTCCTTAGAAGCCCGTGTTTTCCACAGTTTCTTGTGCTCCCTGGCAAGCTCCTTCAAAGCCTTGCCGTGTGAATCCACCGCCTTAGACAAGGCATCCTGAGTCCTGATGATCTTTTCCTGGTTCTCCAGGATCTTCTTCAATCTATCCTCAATGGACAGTGGAATCTGTACTGGCTGTGGTGCTGACTGAGCCGCAATGGTAGAAGACAGTGTAGACAACTTGGATGACGTAGCTGACATCCAGTTGTTCAAGCTAAGAAGTGCCTGGCTCAGCTGGTGGGCAGTGATAGGATGGGCCAGGGAAGATGGAATCCCCGAGCTGGCTGAAGTAGAAGGACCAGCAGTAGTGGAAGGTCCCGGAGGCAACTCAACAGTAGTGGAGGCAGGCTCAGTGGAGGGCTCTACCGCAACCGGCTCTTCAGACTGGCCAGTTAGAGCAGAGGCAGGAGGCTTGTCATTCCTATCCTTGGGGTTGTCTGGCCCCTTCAAACTGTACCACGAAAACGGAGCCACTAGGTTGACCTTGATATCAAAATCTCTCTTCTCCACCTCTAGGTCCCGGAAATACCTAGTGAGGGTGTTGGGAAAAGGATAGTTCCGGTCATGCTCAACCCCCACTGCAGAAATGACACGGGACATCACATTGCCCACGTTGATAGGATAGCCCGCCATAATAGATGCAACAAGAACAGCCCGGGCAAGTGGAATAGTCTGATCATGGGTAGTGGGGTCTAGCCGACCGGGTTGTTTTGTTCCCTTGCCACCTTGTTGTCTAACCGTTATCTGCAATTACACATATCTAGCTTTGTTAGTATCAGCATAGGCAGTGAATCAGTTGTGGAAAATGAATTGCAAAACAGAAGCCAACAGTTGCAAAAAAAAGGTTGCAGAAACAGTGCACTGCGGCCCGCACAAAATGGAGTGCGGCCGCACTAAAGGCACCGCGGACCGCATAAAAACCACCATGGTCCGCATTGGGCAGGGTCTAAAGAAACAAAAAAACTACTTCTCTGAATCTCCCCACCGCAGACCGCACAAAGTGCAATGCGGCCGCGCTGGGCACAGTTCAACCTTCAGAACATAAGCACCACGGACCGCACTAAAGTGATCGCGGTCCGCGAAGGGTGCTAATTTAAGGATCTAAGTTAGGATTTCTAATTTATGCAATTTTTTTGTTCAAGTTTTCCACCTAACTTGTCCCTACTCAATTTACTAGTCATTATGCCCATCAATCACTCAGAAAGTAACACATAAACTAACCTAAGCTACTAAAAGAAAGAAAAACGAGAAGAAAAAAAAGTTGTGGCTACTGGGCATGAACAATAAGGTGAAATTATAAAATTAAACAAAGAAAGACTGATGAAATGGTACCAGATATTGATAAGGAGTGAAGACACACGGTACAAATAAGCCATTACGCAGAAAGGAGGAGATGGACAGTGATTTTTAGTCTCTGAGAGCTTAGGGTTCGAAAAGGGTAAAAGGAGACCCTTGAGGTCTATTTAGAGAAAAAGCAGTGGGACCCAGCCTTACCTACCAGTGCGGCCGCACAAAACCGACCGCAGGCCGCACTGGGTTTCTCCAAAAGAAGTTTGAGAAGGCAACCTCCGCGGTCCGCACAAAATAGACCGCCACCGCGGAGGTCCACCGCGGACCGCACTAAATGGTATGCGGCCGCGGTGGCAAACTTCAGAGAACACCTCAATTAGCTTTCACTAGTGCGGACCGCACAAAATGCAATGTGGCCGCACTGGCAACTTCAGGGACTGTTCAATTTGTCCAAAATGTTTTGCACTGCATTAACACAATCCCTGAAACACCTCACAACCAATTGGTCCAAAAATCAAACCAAAACTACAAAGGAAATTAAAGAAAACAAGAAGAAAAAGACATGGGTTGCCTCCCAAGAAGCGCTTGATTTAACGTCGCGGCACGACGCATGTTACCATCACATCACTTCAAATCAAGAAGCGCCACCACGTGGCTCTCATCAAGCTCTCAAAGAAGCAATAACAGGCACGCCCAGAAAGTTGGGTTAGCATCCGAACAATGAATGGCAAGGGGTAAAGATCCTTGCGGGGCACTCTAATCAATTGCCCATAGTCTATGCAACCTTGCCAACCTGTGATTGTTCTTTTCGGAATCAACACATTACGAGGATATGTCACCATTGTATGTACTGCTTCACTTTGATGCTCCAAGGAAGGCGTTGCATCATCCTCCAAGAGAATTTCGGGCTTAAAGATTGTGGGGCTAAGGTGTGGAAGAAGTGGTTGTATTACCAACACCGGTGGCTCCTCAATTGTTGGGTTTGTTGGTGGAGTTTCCCAGGTTGCAAAAGTTTCCAGGTTTTCAAGATCCAAAGACAATTTACTGGGCTCACAAAAGTCCATAACATGCAGAGCATTGACACACTCCACTCTGCTTGCAGCATCATTGACATCAAGATTTAATAGCACGGACTCAAGGGGGTCTTCAACATTAATCATAGAACTTGTATCATCCATAATCACAGCTGTGACAAGGTCTACAAATGAGCACACTTCGGTGCGATTGGGTTGCTTCATAGACTTGCAAACATTAAAGACTACCTTTTCATCACCCACTCTAAAAGTTAGTTCACCCACTTCAACATCAACCAATGCTTTCCCCGTTGCAAGGAAAGGTCTCCCTAGAATAATCGGGACCTCATAGTCCACCTCACAATCAAAAATCACAAAGTCCACCGGTAGGATAAATTTTTCCACCCGGACAAGCACATCATCAACTAGACCCAAAGGACGCTTCATTGATTTATCTGCCATCTGTAATCTCATGGAAGTTGGCCTTGGAGGCCCAATACCCAGGGTCTTGAAAACTGAGAAGGGCATTAAATTGATGCTTGCCCCAAGATCACATATAGCTCTAGCAAAGTCTGCACTACCAATGGTGCAAGGGATAGTGAAAGCAGCGGGATCCTCTAATTTTGGGGCCATTGAATGTACTATGGCACTAACTTCATGGGTCATATTGATAGTTTCGCAGTCCATTGATCTTTTCTTTGTAACCAAATCTTTCATGAATTTCGCATACCCAGGCATTTGCTCCAAAGCCTCCACCAAAGGCACGTTGATGGATAAGCTCTTCATCATGTCAATGAACTTTTTGAATTTATTATCACTTTTCTTCTTGGCTAGCCTCTGAGGATAGGGGGGAGGTGGTCTAGGCAAAAGTGCCTTGGCTTTTGGCACCACCGGCTCCGGCATGTCAATTATGTGCTCCCTAGACGGGTTCACGGCCTCTTGAGTTGCCACCTCGGCCTCATCAATGTGAGTCCTCACATCATTGTTCACCTCATTCTCTACCACATCTTCAACTACCAAAGGAACATCATTTTCTTGCAACTCAACATCGTCATCAACAACTTGCTTATCTTTCAAGGCATGCACATCACCGCCTCTCTCACTTCGTGTTGTAACCGCCATCACATGATTGTTCCGACCCTTAGGGTTCACTACCATATCACTTGGTAGAGCACCCTTTAGGCGAGTTTTCAATGATTGAGAGATTTGGCCTATTTGCACCTCCAAATTCTGAATGGAGGTATTGTGGGAAGCCAATTGAGCATCGGAATCTTGGTTCTTCTTCATCATTTGTTCGAACATCATTTCTATTCTTCCCATATCATTACCCGAAGAACTAGATCCTTGAGAAGGGAACGGGGGTGGATTGTTCGGTTGTTGGTACATGGGGGGGCCTTTCAAAGCCTTGCCCCCTATTGCCTTGGTTTCCATTGTTGTTCCAATTGCCTTGACCATTGTTGTTCCAATTGCCTTGACCATTGTTGTTCCAATTGCCTTGACCATTGTTGTTCCAATTACCACCTTGGTTGTTGTTGTTCCAATTACCACCGCCTTATTGTTGATTGCCCCAATTACCTTGAGGTCGCCATTGTTGGTTTGAAGAGTTGCCTCTGTTGCCTTGATAGTTGTTAACATATTGTATTCATTTTTCTCATCATAGCTCTCATTTTGAAACCCATCACAATCATCATCAAATTGTTCGGAATTCCCTTGATTTTGTTGCCTCCTTTGCCTTCTCTTGTTGGTAAGCAAATTAATACTTTCCATAGCATTCACTTGGAGAAGGTTTTGGACTTGTTGCAACTGTGCCTTAGCCAATTGGTTCATAGTAGTTGTCAACTCCGCTATAGCCTGTCCATGGTCATGTAGCTCCTTATGCAAATGAATAACTGTAGGGTCGCCTTGAGGAACACTGGCCCTACTTTGCCATGCGGAAGATGTGTCCGCCATCTCATCAAGACTCTCGCAAGCTTGGTCATAAGTCAACTTCATGAAATTACCCCCGGCCAATTGATTGACTATGCATTGATTTGTTGTATTGATGCCCTGATAGAAGGTTTGTTGGATCATCGCCTCCGTCATATCATTGTTTGGGCTTCTTTCACCATTGTTCTAAACCGCTCCCAAATCTCATGCAAAGGTTCCGTAGGTTCTTGCTTGAAAGACAATATCTCATCTCGAAGTGCCGCCATGTGCCCGGGTGAGAAGAATTTAGCAATAAATTTATCCGCCAACTCATCCCAAGTTGTGATGGAGTGATTGTGGAGTCGCTCTAGCCAATCTAATGCCTTTCCCCGAAGTGAGAACGGGAAAAGTCTCAACCTAAGAGCATCTTCGGACACATTCGTCTGCTTGATACCCCAACATGTATCCACGAACCCTTTTAGATGTTTGTAGGCATTTTGATCCGCAGCACCCGTGAAATACCCACGCTGCTCAAGTAGGGTCAGCATCACATTAGTTATCTGAAAATTGCCCGCCCGGATTCTGGGAGGGACAATCGCACTCGCATATCCTTGATTTGGTAGCACCCGAGGAACCGCTCTTGGAGGTGGCGGAGGAGGGTCTGGAACGTTGTCATTAGCTTTGGCCTGGCAGCCTCGTCCACGTCCGGGACGTACAAGAGGCACCTCATCGTCACCAATATCCTCAACATCCTCCCCGCAAGCACATTTCCAAGAGGGTCATTTGAATTTAAAGCCATTTTAGTACCTGTAGTAATCACACAAACAAATTAATAACAAAGAAGGAAAGAAGAACAACACACAAAACTAACTAAATAGATAGCCAAAACCGTTAGCTCCCAGGCAACGGCGCCAAAAAGTGATCGCTGCCAACTCCACTCTACTATAAAGTAGGAAGAGAGGGTCGCAATAGCTTTTACCCGAAATGAGGGTCGGGATCGAATTCCTCAGAGAGCTAGAAATTGGAGCTGGGTATCTATCTAGACTAGAGTCGTGTAATTGTTCTAAATATCACTTCCAACATTTTTGGGTTTTTCAATTATAAACTACTATTATCAAACAACTAATTGAAACTAGATTATGCTACGAAATAACTGCTAAGGTTGTATTTGATGGGAAGAAGGGCACTAGGGTCATGACTTCACCTAGGTGGCTAATTAACGGGTAGATGTTACTAAGGTTCGATTGACATAATTAGGGCTTATGCTCTAACCGTTGCACAATTTTACCCACTCTCACACCTCTCGGTAGTGAGAGTGATTTTGCCCACTTGACTCTCTCGAGAACAAATAGGTAGGCAAATTAGGTGAAGCAACTAGGGTTCAAGTAGGGTGATTACTCTCTTAAGGTTTAACCCGTTAATTGGGACTATCATTTCTCATGAGTCCATCCCAATTCCTTGTTGGGTCAATTTGGGAGACTTAGACTCTATTTCTCAAGAAGAGTCAAATCCACAAAGCACAAATCAGTGTTTGCAACCACCAATTTATAGATTAAAACATAAAATCAACCCAAATAACAAACACCCATAGTCAATCTAACCCTAGATGGCAACACCCATCAATTACCCAAACTAGGATTGAGCCACAACCCTAGATAATGGGTTTAGCTATTAATGCTTGAAGGAGAAAATGAAGAAATAGATGAAGAACAAGACATGTTAATTAAACACTAAATTAAAGTACAAGAATCTATCGTTAATTTGAAGCTAAGATGCCAAAAATTGCTACAAAATGAGTCTCACAAGCGCAGCTCAAAGTCTGGAAATAACTGATCACCTAAAAATGGTAAAATGTTCTATTTATACTAGGCTGTAAAAACTGGACAAAAATACACATGCGGGGTCAGCGCGGGCCGCATGAAATGGACCGCGGCTACGCTAGGCTCTTTGACTTCAATTCTGAGCTCTCTGAACTTGGGTTCCGCGGACCGCGTAAAATGGACCACGGCCGCGGAGGCAGTTGGCGCGGTCCGCACAATAACGACCGTGGACCGCATTGCTTGGACTTGGAATAATTCCATCTCTCTGAATCTCTTGTCTGCGGACCGCACAAAAAGGTAGTGCGGCCGCGGAGCCTTCACCGCGGACCGCGCTATGTGTACCGCGACTGCGTCGCCTGAAGCCTGATTTTGCCAACTCTCCGAACCATCTAGTGCGGCTGCATTCAATTTTGTGCGGTCCGCACTAGGCTTGTTTGCCTTGATCTTTGATACTTGAGCAGGTTTCACTCCTTTTTAGCCGATCCTTGACATTTCGTCACTTTGTCGATCAAACCTGCAATCAGCCACAACTTATGAGCCTTTTGGGATTATTTTGTAACAATTTGTAACCAAAGCCTAACCAATAAGGAGCATAAAACACTGCAAAATCCCTAGTTATCAATGCGCGCATGAGCGCTCAGTATCAGATGTGCATCGATGGCTTGTGATTCCCCGATCAAGGGGCGAGATGTGATCTCTGTGTGTTGATGTTCAGTCTGGAGGACTTGAGGCTGGATTTTTGCCTATAGCTTGAGCACCGAGGTGCTGGTTGTGTGAGCACGTGTCTTGTTGAACTTGTATGTTCGGTAGTGTCCCTATTAGCAGAAGCGATGGCTGGATGGCCATGCGATGAGCATGTTATTGTCTGCTAGTTGTATTCATATGATTTGGAAATGACGAGAAGGGTTTTGCTGGAGGATAGTAGAACTATTAGGTGCTCGATTTCCATCTTAATTTGAGGTATAGCCCCGAGCTATGGGTGTGTGATAAATCCTTTCATGTTTTCTAGTTGGGAGTGAAGTAAATTTCATGTTGCAGCATGAGTTCAGACTCAGGAAGATTAAGTGACTGCGCGATGAAGATGACGGTTGAAGGTATACAGAAATGCTAGTTTGAGGCAAAGCAGGTGCGTTATCTCTTGCGGAATGTTCTGAGTTTGTGCGATTCTTATGTTGTCTGTTAGAAGATCTCAATTTCAAGTGAAACATATCTGTCGTAATTTGAATATGGGTCGCTTAAAAGAGTGAGTTAATTGTTACGAGAGTAAAAGCGAGATTTGCAGAAGACATGAAGTACCAGATGGTCTGTGTTCCACGAGCTTGTGAAGGGTTTAGTAAATCTTACTATGGTATTATGGCAGCAACAAAGTATATGCGTTATGAGTTATGGTGTGTGTTTTGATCTATTGCTTCGAGCCAAGTAGGGGAGTTTGCTATTGAATGGTTGTTTGCACGATTATGTGCTATAATGGTTCCAGTTCGAGGCCTATTTGTGAATCAGTTATGGCTCGAGTAAAGGAAAATTTCAATAAAGGTTATGTTGTGCTTTATGGGTGTATGGGAATCAGGGAATGACTTGAGTTGTTGTTGGTAAGGAATGCTCGGTGCATAGGGCAGGAAGTTGCTTGGTTATATTGGAATGAGGTTACATTCTACGGTGTCGGAGTGCTAATGAAGCACAGGTTGTTCGGTTCATTGAATCAATCTAACTGCGGTTTGAGTAGAGTGGATGACTCTAGAGGCTAGTTCCATTGTGTTCAAAATTTTACATGCAATAATTGGAGGCTTTCAAGTTGTACTTGTGGCTAGAAACTAAGTTTTCAGTGGAAGATGGCAAGACTTGTGGTATTTTCTATATTAATTATGGGATTCTATATATCAGTATCTGGAAGGTGAAGTTAATGGCTTTAGATTCGTAGTAAGTCCTTTTAGGGTAGGTATCTTGAATGTGGTGCTTTTGGGAACATTTAAAAGAGTATTCAGCGGGTTGTGAGCCTTAGGCTGTGTGGTATTATGCTTGGGTCTCGTGTGGTAAGTTTGGATTGAGGAAATGTGATATTATAGCAAGAAGGAGTATCAAGTGAAGGTAAATCAGAAGGGGGCTCGGATAGATGGGATAGCATGGTAGTAGGCCAGATCGGTATGGTAAGGATATGATTAGTTCTTTGGGTGTTTACGAGGTAATGAGTTCTACAGGTATTTCGCGGTAATGCTCTTGGGTTTTAGTGGCCTGCGTAGGTTGATTGAGTTAGGAGGATTCAGTCCTGACAGACTTGGTTTTGTGCAGAGGGGAGTCGGAGAGTTCTTGTTGATTTCTACCGCGGTTAGAGATGTATATTTTCTGCTGGCGTGACGAGCTTGGGATGTATAGTGATTTTCTTTTAGAATGGGATCAGTGGAAAGTTCTTGGTTGGTTGAGTACATAGTTGCTTGAGGCTCGGAAGGGATATGAAATTCTCATGTTATTTTAGGATGGATTGGTATATGCGGTATGTGCGGAGGATTGAGATTTGCGTGTGTAAGGTTGCGGTTCAGTTCTGAACGGAAGGCCATAAAATTCTTAGGCAGCACAGGTAGTTTCAGATAATTAGAGAAATGAGCTTCAGATGATTAGGTTAATGATCTTCAGATGATTAATGAAATGGTATTGCTAGTTGGAGGTAATTTGACGAGGGTATATGTTTCAGAAAAAGACAATGTGATTAAGTTGATGGTACTTCGGTAGTATTGCGGCACTTTCTTGTTAGATCGACTGCTGATATTCGAGATTACTTGGAGACACAGAAGAATGTTAGAGTATCTCTCGTGGAATGATTGGGTGTTAAAGATGTGGTATGTATTCGGACGGCGAAATTGGGATCAGGTATGGTGATTCGTGTGCTATATGGAGTTAGATGTCAATGTGGAGACTCCTACCATTGATTCAGTTCCGATGGTGAGGGACTTTTTGGATGTGTTCTTGTGGCCGGGAACCGTATCGTATGGCACCGGCAGAGTTAAAGGAATTGAAGGAGCAGCATCAGGATTTTCTTGATAAGGAGTTCGTTGGCAGGCCAATGTGGATGCGTGTCTGACTTGAGTCGACTTGGTTGGCTCCGAATTGTATTGTTGAGGGATGTGTTGGTTCGATTGTTATTGAGCTTATTAGTAATTTGGGGAGATCTATGAGTTACCTTCCTATGTTGCGAGGTGTTATGGTTTGTTGATTTCAGGCACATATGGTGTGGTTCCATTGAGGTTTCATAATGGAAGTTGAGCGGGAAGAGTATTGGATATTGCTCGGCGGATGGCGTATCGGTTATGTCCTTTTGGGTTGTGTAGTGCTATGTATTTGCTTCGCCGTGGTTATGATGATCTGCTTTGGTTCTAGACATCAATTGCGCGTGGTCGTCAATTTCGAGCAGCGTGACTTAAGGTGTTCCATGTGGACCAGTGTTTGGATAGGGTCGCGCATTGCAGCGGAGTTATGTGGAGGTATGACCTTGCGGGTTGGATTCATGTGTTCTATTTCTATGATTTGAGACGGGTTCTCAGCCTCGTGTTGTAGTGGTACTGGTGAGCTTGCGGTACAACTCTTTCATTTGAGTCACTTCCATGATTTGAGTATGTTCGGATTGTTCATATTGGTGCGCGAATTGTGCAAGTTGCGACTTTAGTCTGTATTGAGGTGTCATGTCACCAGAGTGGTTTTGTTGGATTAGATGAGATCGTTGGGATCTTTAATGAATACGAACGGATTCGATTTCAGCGTGTTGGAAGGATAAATATCGAGGTTCGGCTCAGAAATTTGCTATGGTCCTTGCCAAAGGAGAAGTGGCTTCATGAATGGTTGATCTAAGAAATGGTTATGGCTTACTGTGTGTTTTATTTATCATTGGCATTATAAGAAAGTGTTGGAATGAGACTTTAGTGGATAAGAGGTTTCTATCGGTATTCGGTTGTTGTGTGCGGCTGTTATGATTAAAAGTTATCGCTGCAAGCGTTTGGGTTATGTGGTATATCATGAAATTGCAACTGAGGTTGCAAGTATGGGTTGTTATAGCTTGTTCGGGCTTATTCACAGTATAAATGTGGGATTCTGATTGTATTGAAGATTTCAGAAGTGGAAATGTGGTTCTATGGTTTATGGGCTAGATTGGATTCTAAAATTTCAGTTTCTGTGTGTTATCGGACCTATATGAGATAGGGCGACGTGGGATCACCCCCGGGTATATGCATGGCAAGGTTATTCGGCGATTCGTTGGCTTTTGATAAACTCTGGGCGCGTTCGAGGACGAATGTATGTTTAAGTGGGGGAGGATGTAACGACCGGACCGGTCGTTTTGAGCTTTTGCACCTTGCTCGCCAGTTCTCGGGCATGACTTGCCCCGTGTAGTGAATTATGACTTAAGTAAATCGTTGATTTTGGTTTTCAGGGTAATCGGAATGAATTTGGAAGAACAGCTCCCAGTTTGAAGCTTGAAATTCAAAAGGTTCGAGCAATATTTGACTTGCTTATATATGATCTCGGATCGGAATTTTTATGATTTGGTTAGCTCCGTTAGGTGATTTGGGACTTGGGAGCGTGATCGGAATGCATTTTGGAAGTCAGTGGAAGGTTTTGGCTTGAACTGGCGAAATTGAGATTTCGGCGTTTTCCGGTTGTAAGGTGAGATTTTGATATAGAGGTTGGAATGGAATTCCGGAAGTTGCAGTAGTTCCGTTGTGGCATTTGGGATGTGCGTGCAAAATTTCAGGTTATTCGGACGTGGTTTGGTTGGGTTTTTGATCAAAAGCTTAATTCGGAAGATTTTAGAAAGTTTGGCTTGAATCCGATATGTTTTGGATGATTTGATGTTGTTTGAGGTGTTTGGAAGATGGGAACAAGTTTGAATAAGGTATTGGGATATGTTTGTGCTTTTGGCTAAGGTTCCGGGGGCCTCGGGGTGATTTCGGGTGGTCAACGGAGAAGTTGGAATTTTGTTGCAGCAGCTGAAATTTGCTGCTTCTGGTATTTTCGCACCTGCGGATTGGGGACCGCAGATGCGGCGCCGCATAAGCGGAGAGTTGACCGCAAAAGCGAAAATTGGTTAGGTGAGCTGAGACCGCAGATGGGGTCTCCATCGTAGATGTGGATATATGGTCGCAGATGCGAGTTTTCGCTGGTAAGTGAAATCCGCAGAAGCAGATGTTTTTCTGCAGAAGCAGAAGCGCATATGCGCTTGTGGGATCGCAGGTACGGAAATGCTGGGCAGAATGTATAAAAATGCTCCCTGCGATTTTCACTCATTTGTTCACCATTTTGGTGCGATTTTGGAGCTTCAAGCTGTGATTTCAAGAGGGGATCAAGTGTATCCACAGAGGTAAGCTACTTGGGCTTTATACCTTGTGTTTATGGTGATTATTTCATTGTTTAATCATCAGAATTTGTGGGAAATTAGAGGAAGTGTTTGGTAATTAGGGCTTGAAATCGGATTTTGGTAAATTTGATTTGTATGAACTTGTGAGGGGATGAGGATTCCATTGAGGTTAATTTTATCGGATTCCGAGACGTGGGCCCGGGGGCCGGGTTTGAGCAATTTCGGGATTTTTGATGTGTATTGGATATTTTCGAGTGGGCTTCGTTCCCTTAGAATATTGTAATGATTTTGTACTGATTGTGGCTAGATTTGGAGCATCCGGAGGTCGATTCGTGCGGGCTAAGGCATGGCGGGCTAGAGTTTGGACCGGATCGAGGTGAGTAATGATTGTAAATGATGCTCTGAGGGTTTGAAACCCTGGATTGCACATCGTAGTGCTAAATTGAGGTGAGGCACACGCTTGATGACGAACGTGGGGTCGTGCACTATTGGGGACTGTGACTTGGTCCGTCCCGATTGATGATTTTACCGCGTATTTGACTGAAATCTATTTGTTATTATCATTATTTGGGCTGAATGCCATATTTGGGCTTCGTGCCAACTATTTGGACCCTTCGGGGATCTTTGTTGATATTTCCTCACTGTTTTGACTTTATACTTGAACTCAGTCATGTTATTTTCTACTGTTTTCATAACACAGCCATGTTCACTCAGTTTTAATACTCAAATGATATTTAAATGATGTTTCGGGCTGAGAAATACTGTTTTACTGTTGCCCGAGAGGCATATGTGATTTTTGACTAAGTAAGGCCGAGGGCCTGTGTTATGAGAATATCTTTTGGGTCGGGCTGCACGCCGCAGCGGTGATATAGTGATTTTGATTATGAGGCCGAGGGCCTGAGATTGTACGCCACGAGGTGGCTTGATATTGATATGAGGCCGAGAGCCTGTTTATGATGCCACGAGATGGTTTGTTATTGCGCTTGGGCCGTATGGGGCCCCTCTAGGAGTCTGCACACCCCAGTGAGCGCGGGTACCCATTGTGATGTGAGATATACCCCGAGGGGCTGGTATTGTTCTATCTGTTGCCCGAGGGGCTGGTACTGTTCCATATGATTGCCCGAGGGGCTAGTATTATTCTGAGATATTGCCCGAGGGGCGAAGTTGTTGACATTGTGGCCGAGGGGCGAACCTTTATGTGTTTATCTTTCATATTTACCTGTCATTTACCTGTTTAATTGTGTATTTGTGCCCAAGGGGCAGATTTCTGTGCTTATCTGCACTAGTTGTTCTGTATTCATTTTCGTAACTATTGAAAAAGTCATTTTCAAAGAAGTTTAAACTGAGCTAAGATGTTTTAAGGGATTTTACAGCTTCATTGCTTTCTTACTTGTTTTTGAAATGCTTCTATACAACATGTTGATGCACCTTTTGTGATTTCTTATCACTCAGTCTTTATTTATGATTATTACTCACTGAGTCGGAGTACTCACTTTACTGCCTGCACCTTGTGTGCAGATTCAGGTATTTTTCTAGACCCGATAGCGGGTATTGGTTGATCGGAGGCAGAGTCATCGGAGTTTAGCAAGGTAGCTCCCGGCATTCGCAGCACTGCTTTTCTCTCTCTTCATTCTATTAGTCTGTACTTAGTACATTTCGGACTTTGTCAGTTGTATTTAGACCTTAGTAGATGCTCATGACTAGTCACACCCCGATTTGGGCTGTGTTTGGGTTGTACTTCCGTATTTTATTGATATTATCCGCTACTTATTATTATTAAATCATATTTTAGACTGCTTTATGTTGTTTAACTATTTAAAGAGCTAAATTGGGTTTAGTTGGCTGGCCTTGTCTTCACGAGAGGCGCCATCACGACCGGGTTCGGGAAATAGGGTCGTGACAGTTGCACGCCTGAAACGGTAATATATGAAATGGGAGCGGGTTGCACGCCTGCGACGGTAATATATGAAATGGGAGCAGGTTGCAAGCCTACAACGGTAACATATGAAATGGGAGCGGGTTGCACGCCTGCAACGGTAATATGTAAAATGGGAGCGGGTTGCACGCCTGCAACGGTAACATATGAAATGGGAGCGAGTTGCACGCCTGCAACGGTAATATGTGAAATAGGAGCGGCTTGCACGCCAACAACGGTAACATATGAAATGGGAGGGGGTTGCATGCCTGCAACGGTAATATGTGAAATGGGAGCGGGTTGCACGCCTGCAACGGTAATATGTGAAATGGGAGCGGGTTGCACGCCTGCAATGGTAATATGTGAAATGAGAGCGCGTTGCACGCCTGCAACGGTAATATGTGAAATGGGAGCGGGTTGCACGCCTGCAACGGTAATATATGAAATGGGAGCGGGTTGCACGCCTACAACGGTAATATGTAAAATGGGAGCGGGTTGCACGCTTGCAATGGTAATATGTGAAATGAGAGCGCGTTGCACGCCTGCAACGGTAATATGTGAAATGGGAGCGGGTTGCACGCCTGCAACGGTAACATATGAAATGGGAGCGGGTTGCACGCCTGCAACGGTAACACATGAAATTGGAGCGGGTTGTACACCTGCAACGAGAAAGAAATGAAAGTGAATACTGTGTTTGTTTTCCTCATTATTGTTGGCAACTAAGTTATGGTTCCTTTACATTCCTCTTTGGTATTTTATTGTATCTGATACTCCCGGTAGCATGTCTTCCCCTCCCCATCTTTAACTGTGAATATCTGCTTTTATATTCCGCTGTATATGATTTAACTGCACAGGTTTATTTGGTAGTCTGGTCCTATCCTCGTCACTACTTCGCCGAGGTTAGGCTAGACACTTACCAGCACATGGTCGGTTGGTGCTGATACTAAACTCTGCATTGTGTGCAGATACTGTTGTCGCCTTCAGTCCAACAGGAGACCCGAGGTAGTCCTGCAGACGTCCGCGGGCCTTGGCGTCTCCTCCCATCTTCCTATACTGTTTCCTCTATGTATTTCTAAAACAGCTTGTATTTTTCTTTCGGACCTTTAATTGTAGTACTCTTAAACAGTCTGTGAAATTGTTACACCAGTCTTGGGTAGTTTACGTATGGATTTGGTATTGGCATCTTTATTAAAATATTATATTTTAGTCTTCCGCTTACTAAATTCTGTTGTTTATTAAATGCTGGTTTTTAATTGTTAGCGGATTAAAATGAAAACAAGGTAAATAATTCAATTGGTTAGCTTGCCTAGCTTTCACTAGTAGGCGCCATCACGATTCCTGAGGGTGGAAAATCCGGGTCGTGACACCTATAGACCTTTCTTTTGGCACCCACATTACAAGCCATACCCTTATTTTGTTCTTAATTTGATATTGATTGAACCTTTACCTCCTAAGGCACTTAGTTGCCAAAAGAAGTAAGGTTAGAGATTGGGGAGTAGCTTTTGAGTGGAACCATGGAAGGGCCCGTTGGTGCACAAAAATTCAAATCAAAAGTCACTAGCCGATTAACTTTAATGTATGGAGTGTGTGAAGAAAAAAAAGAGAGAGAAAGGAAAAGAAAAATTGCAAGAAAAGAGAAAAAAATATGATAGTTCAAATAATGTAGAAAAACACACACCTCCAATTCTTATTGATTTGTGCTAGTGGAAATATAGAAGTGCTTAATTGAAAAGAGGGCTATGTTGTATATGGCAAGTGAATTGGTTGAGAAGAATATGTGCTTGAATTGTAATGTAGTGTATTAAAGTGCTTATGAGGGTTAGTCACTATATCTAAATGTATCATACCCATCCCTTAGCCTACATTACAACCTTAAAGTCCTAATTGATCCTAGATTTGGCTAGCTTAAAATAGTAGAGATATACACTACGGGCAAGCTTATGGTACGACCACGGGATGCATATGAATTCTTTGTGAGAGTGAGCGAATTTTGTTCAATTTTGTGATATCCTTAATCTATATTCAAAATGCATATTTGAATGTGTGGACTAGTATATATTCACTCTTTCGTGTCACGACCCGGATTTCCCACCCTCGGGGGTCGTGATGGCGCCTACTCGTAGTAGCTAGGCAAGCCATTTTGATTACTTTTCCATTAATAAACAAATCTTTTTAACAATTTATGACAACAATATAAAACAACAAAACTAATTAATAGCGGAAGTCTTAATTATAGAAACTGAACAAAACACGGAGTAGTCAATATAAGCCTCTACCCAAGACTGGTGTCACAATACTCACGAACTGCTAAGAGTTTACTAAATACAAGGTCTGGAAGAAACATAAATCTGTTTATCCCGAATACAAAGAGATGACAGTCTAATACAAGGATAGAAGGGAGACGTCGGGCCTGCGGACGCCTGCAAGGCTACCGCGGGTCTCTCCAGACTGAAGGTATGCTCCCGAACTAAAGCTGCTGCTGTTGCTCGAAACCTGGACCTGTGCAAAAATGCACAGAGTGTAGCATCAGCACAACCGACCGCATGTGTTGGTAAGTGTCTAGCCTTACCCCGGCGAAGTAGTGAAGAGGCTAGACCAGACTACCACATAAACCTATGCAATTTCATATATATATATGAAATAAGCAAGACTGCCCATACTGGAAATGGCCTCTGACCGACTGGAATATAAGCAAGACTGCCCATACTGGCCGACTTCCTACTCAAAGTGTCGGCCACTACATTGGCCTTTCCCGGATGATATAAAATGGTGACATCATAATCCTTCAACAACTCCAACCACCTCCTATGCCTCAAATTCAGCTCATTCTGCTTGAACAAGTATTGTAGACTCTTGTGGTCAGTGAACACCTCACATGCCATGCCATACAAATAGTGCCTCCAAATCTTCAAGGCGTGAACAATGGCTGCAAACTCTAAATCATGCACTGGATAGTTCTTAATCGTTACCTTGTTCAATTGCCGGTAATCAATACACATTCTCATTGACCCATCCTTTTTCTTGACAAATAACACCGGCGCACCCCAAGGAGAGACAGTAGGTCTAATGAAACCCTTCTCAAGCAAATCCTGCAGCTGGTCCTTTAACTCCTTCAGCTCCGGCGGGGCCATACGATATGGCGGGATGGAAATGGGCTGGGTGCCCGGAGCCAAATCAATACAGTAATCAATGTCCCTGTCGGGTGGCATACCCGGCAGGTCTGAAGGGAAAACATCAGGGAACTCACAAACAATGGGCACAGAATTAATAGAGGGGACCTCAGCACTGGAGTCTCGAACATAAGCTAGATAAGCCAAACACCCCTTCTCAACCATACGCCGAGTCTTCACATACGATATGACATTGCGGGTAGAATGACCTAGAGTCCCTCTCCACTCTAAACGAGGCATGTCCGGCAAAGCTAAGGTCACAGTCTTGGCATGACAATCCAAGATGGCGTGATAGGGTGATAACCAGTCCATCCCCAATATAACATCAAAGTCGACCATATCTAAAAGAAATAAATCTACACGGGTTTCAAGACCCCCAATCACTACAACACACGAACGATGGACTCGGTCGACTACGATAGAGTCCCCCATTGGTGTAGACACATATACAGGAACACCCAATGCATCACTAGGCATGACCAAGCATGGTACGAAATAAGATGAAACATAAGAATACGTAGACCCTGGATCAAATAGTACTGAAGCATCTCGATCACAAACCAGAACCGTACCTGTGATAACTGCATCTGAAGCCTCAGCCTTGGGCCTGTCCTGAAGAGCATAACAACGGGGCTGGGGCCCACCTCCCTGAACCGTATCCCTAGGTCGATCTGCTGCTAGCTGACCTCCACCCCTGGCGGTCTAAACTCCACCTCTATGACCTCTACCTCCACCTCTAGTACCTCTACCCCCGCCTCTGGCTGGCTGGGCTGGCTGTGGAGCACCTGGTGCCTGAATCATGGCACGAGAATCCTCGTGCTGAGAACTGCTCTGTGCTCGAGGGCAAAATCTGGCAATATGACCCGTGTCACCACAAGTGTAACAAGCCCTCAGCTGATGAGTCTGCTGTCCCTGTCGACCTGAATGGCCTCCGCGGAAACTCTAAAGTGGCGGTGCGCTGATAGGAGCTGGCGGTGCACTGAGTGACTGCTGATCAGAATAGTATGCCTGAGAACCTCGGCCACCTGATGTGCCGTGAGAAACCTGAAGATCTGACTGAAAGGGCCTAGGAGGATGGCCTCTACCATAAGAATCTCTACCTCCAGATGAGGTACCACTGAATCTGCCTGAATGACGGTCATCTCAACTCGGCGGGTCGCATTGGCCGCCTCCTGAAAACTGATCTCACTCCCGGCTCCCATAGCCATCTGGAGACGAATCGGCTGAATCAAACAATCAATAAACCACCGCACCCTCTCTCTCTCGGTGGGGAGTATGACAATAGCATGGCGAGCTAGATCAATGAACCGGGTTTCATACTGAGTGACTGACATAGAGCCCTGCTGGAGGCGCTCGAACTGCCTGCGAAGAGCCTCTCTCTGAGTAACGGGGAGAAACTTCTTCAAGAACAACTCTCCAAACTGGTCCCAAGTCAGAGATGGCGACCCCGCTGGTCTGGCTAAACAATAGTCCCTCCACCATGTCTTGGCGGATCCAGATAGATAAAAGGTGGCGAAGTCGACCCCATTGGTCTCCACAATACCCATAGTACGAAGAACCTCGTGGCAGCTATATAAGAAATCCTGGGGATCCTCTGAAGAAGCACCGCTGAATGTGGTGGTGAAGAGCTTGGTGAACCTATCCAGCCTCCACAAAGCATCTGCGGACATAGCCGCTCCATCGCCGGTATGAGCCACTGTACCCGGCTGAACTGCCATAGCTGGCTGAACCATTGGAATCTGACCCTGGGGAGCTACCTGCTCCGGAGTACGTGTAGCAGGAGTCTGAACTCCTCCTCCAGCCTGAGAGGTGGCTGGTGCTACTGGAAGCAAACCCGCTTGAGTGACGCTCTCCACAAGGCCTACCAATCTGACCAAAGCGTCCTGAAGAACTGGGGTGGCAATAAATCCCTCTGGGACCAGAGCTGGGCCCACTGGAGCTGCTGGGGCTGGGGCCGGGGCCGGAACCTCCTCGTCAAAGCCGACCTGAGGCTCCGCTGCTGGTGCTGCTGCTCAGGGCTGAGCTCTGCCCCTACCTCGTCCTCTAGCACGGCCTCGTCCTCTGCCCCTAACGGGAGCTGCCTGGGGCTCGGACTGCTGATCAGTAGATGAGGAAGCACGTGTTCTCGCCATCTGCGAGAAAGCAGAGTAGAAGTTCAATTAGCATTGAGAAACCAAACCGCACGACAAGAAAGAACAAAGGAGAGATTTTTCCTAACTTGGCAGCCTCTGGGGGATAAGTACAGACGTCTCCGTACCGATCCCTCAGACTCTACTAAGCTTGTCCGTGAGTTGTGAGACCTATGTAACCTAGTGCTCTGATACCAACTTGTCACGACCCGGATATCCCACCCACGGGGGTCGTGATGGCGCCTACTCGTAGTAGCTAGGCAAGCCATTTTGATTACTTTTCCATTAATAAACAAATCTTTTTAACAATTTATGACAACAATATAAAACAACAAAACTAATTAATAGCGGAAGTCTCAATTATAGAAACTGAACAAAACACGGAGTAGAGAATATAAGCCTCTACCCAAGACTGGTGTCACAATACTCACGAACTGCTAAGAGTTTACTAAATACAAGGTCTGGAAGAAACATAAATCTGTTTATCCCGAATACAAAGAGATGACAGTCTAATATAAGGATAGAAGGGAGACGCCAGGCCTGGCGGACCCTACAAGGCTACCTCGGGTCTCTCTGGACTGAAGGTATTCTCCCGAACTAAAGCTGCTGCTGCTGCTCGAAACCTGGACCTGTGCAAAAATGCACAGAGTGTAGCATCAGCACAACCGACCCCATGTGCTGGTAAGTGTCTAGCCTAACCCCGGCGAAATAGTGACGAGGCTAGACCAGACTACCACATAAACCTGTGCAATATATATATATATATATATATATATATATATATATATATATACAGCGGAATCGAAATACAAAACAGATAAACAATATGGGAGGGGAACATGCTTTGGGGAGTATTATAGATTCCAAATAAGAGTCGTCCAATAATAAAGGATTACAGCACAACTTAATAGTACGTAATGAAATAGAATTCAACCAGTGCACGGCATCACCCTTCGTGCTTTTACTCTCATTCCTCACGTATATCAATAGAATCGCACGGAATGGTACATCGTGCGGCACGGCATCACCCTTCGTGCGTTAACACTCTTTCTCATAATAAGAATCAATGCATGGCATCACCCTTCGTGCTTTACACTCTTTCCTTACCATAAACAAACAGTGCACGGCATCACCCTTCGTGCTTTAACACTCTTCCTCACCCAATCAACATTCACAAACAAGGGCAAGGGAATAAATAAACAATAATGAAAATCCCGGAAAGGGAACACAAACAACAATTATAAACCCAGCAAGGGTACAATATCAATAACCAACAACGTTCCGACAAGGGAACGAATCATTAACTCTTTTCTTTCTTTCACTTTTATCTCATAGTTCACATTATCACTTGAGCCAATGCTCCAAAGAGTTACTTATCTCATATACCTTCACAATTTATATTTCAATCCGAGCCAATGCTCCACTAATTTTCAAGATCATAATTTCTTTCACAAGGTCTTTACAACATATAGAAGTCATCATTTAAGCATGGAAGGCATAAGAACAACCAAACTATTTGCAAATAAGGACTCACGGTCATGCTAGACACCAATGTATATATACTCGTCACCATACCAATACATCGTACTTGACCATTAGCAAGTTACAAATAAGACTTAACTCCTATTCCCTCAAGCTAGGGTTAAACCAAACACTTACCTCAACTTCCACGGCCAATTCAATCCTCAACAACCGCTTTCCCTCTCAAATTCGGCTCCAACTCAACCAAATCTATGCAATAATAACTTCACGTTATCAATATATGCTAAACAAATCAAACCCAATGTCTAATTATAACTTTTTCATCCATTTACCCCAAAAGGTCAAAACGCCCCCGGGCCCACATGGTCAAAACCCGAGGTTCGAACCGAAACCAGATTACCCATTTCCCTATGAACTCAGATATATAATTTATTTTGGAATCGGACCTCGAATTGAGGTCCAAAACCCCCAATTTTAGAAAACCTAGGTTCTACCCAAAATTCCCAAATTTCCCCATTAATCTTTGTTTTGAAGTTGAAATTATGTTTAAAGATGTTAAGGAGTAAAGAAAATGAGTTAGAAATCACTTACCAATCGTTTTGGAGAAGAAGAATCGTTTGGAAAATCGCCTCTTATGTTTTGGGTTTTGAAAAAGTGAAAAATGACTGAAATTCCCGACCTTATATACCCCCTGAAGACCCAACGCGGACCGCGCAAAAATGGACCGCGACCGCGCTGAAGAACTGAACAAAATACCACTCTCTGAACCCTCCAGCGCGGACCGCAAAAAGGAGAACGCGGCCGCACTGGTAGACCTGGAAAATGCTGGCTCTCTGAAGTTAGCATACACGGACCGCGCATGGACGACCGCGGCAGCGCAGCTTCCACCGCGGACCGCACTAAGGCGACCACGTCCGCGCAGCACGCACCGCGGACCGCGCTAAGGCGACCGCGGGCACGCTGGAGCCTGCAATTCCCTGAACCTGCAACATCTGCTATTTCTAAGTCTAAGACCTCCCGGGGCCTACTCAAAACTCACCCGAGCCCTCGGGGCTCCAAACCGAACATACACATAACTCCAAAAACACCCTACGGACTCATCCGCACGATCAAATCACCAAAACAACATCATTAACATCAAATTATGCCTCAAAACTCATGTTTTTCCTTGAAATTTTTATAAAGCATCAAATTTTCATTTTTAGTCCGAAACACGTCAAACGACATCTAACTTCAACCAAATTTTACAGAAGGTGCTTAGGCCATATATAAGACTTGTACCGGGCGTCGGAACAAAAATACGAGCCCGATACCACAGTCTTTTAATCAAATTCCATTTCCAATTTCCTTAATAATTTCAGAAAAATAATTTCACAGAAAAATTCATTACTCGGGCTCTAAACCTCGGAATTCGACTCCGGGCATATGCCCGAGTTCCATATTTTTCTACGGACCCTCTGGGACAGCAAATCACGGGTCCGGGTCCGTTCACCCAAAATGCTGACCGAAGATAAATATATTCAATTAAATACCAAGATTTAACAGTTTTTCTCACAATTTTTATATTTAAACTTTCCGGCTACGCGCCCGGACTGTGCACACAAATCGAGGCAACCCCAAATGAGGTTTTCAGGGCCTCGAGAGTACGGAATGAATAATAAAACAGGTGATGACCCCTTTTGGGTCGTCACATTTCGTTTGTTGGTAAGGGCACATGATCTCATGAATGATTGGTGATGTTGTAAACTTTCTTGTTGGGTGAGTGCATGAGTTGAGGGTGCTTAGTGGTTACAAGTCAGTTTTGAGGTTGGGTGGTGACAAATAGGTTGTTGGAATTGATTGAATTAAAAGGTTATACTTAGGCAGGCTAAATGGGAAGAATGTGAAATTTTGTATGTTCATGCTTATGTGCCAGTATTGATCATAGTCAAGGGTATAGTGTGTGGTTAAAAGTTAAAGTGCTCCTCCATAGTTAATACTTGTACGTAGTTGGGTGTGTATTTGATAGTCCTATTGCTCGAGGACGAGCAAGAATCTAAGTGGGGGGTGTTGATGTTTGCTTAAAGTATATATATTTGTATGTATATCGCCTCATATCTTTTGTTTTGTGGATTTAGGATGTAAAATGTGTTGATTTATGTTAATTTGATGTGTTTTCATGTGTAGGAATGATCTGGAGTAATCGGGGGCGGAATGTGCGAAACTAGAGCCAAAACAGACAAAAAACAGAAAATGGGAAATTTCAGCGCCACAGGTGGCGCCCAGCCCTACCTGTGGCGCCAGAAACAGAAGCTAAAATATTGGAGCGCCGTGGAGGGCGCCTGGCGCTAGCCATGGCGCCAATGACGTGAATTTTCTCCAGTTTCGCCCGGGACAAGGTTATTTCGGCCCTAGACCTACCCAACACGTATAAAAGCAAGACTAAACATATTTTTTGAGGGGGAGGACGCCACTTTAGAAGGATCTAACATACATTGAAGGATAATTCACGCGGGGAAACACACACCACGCTTGGAGGAGGCTTCTAACTAGTTTTCTTCTCTTCTCTTCTTTTAATTTTATAGTTTATTAGTTCTAGAGTTTTGGGTGCTACATGAACGTTGTAGTTTGAAACTTGAATTGTTCTTATTATTTTATCATATTGGTTTATTTGTTCAATCTTGCGCTTAATTATTTGATTGCTTGATCACCGATTGAATATTATCTACGAATCTAGAATTGAACTCGAGAGAAAGAATTCTAGATTGCATATAAGATGGAGTAGAGCAAGATCTTAACTCTGAGGGGGAGCGGATTTGCGGTTAGGATAGGAATATACCTAATCGCCTTGCTTGGTTATCATACGGGATTTATAAATGCATTCTTGTTAATCCTAAATCCATAGGAATATAGGCGTTAGGTTAGCTTGAATAGGCGAGTTGTACTTCGGGAGAAAACTACGAGCAATATTAACCCTGCCAACCAATAAACCGGATAAATTAATTAGACGATTTAAGTGAAAAACTCAGTGGGATTGTTAGCTAACCCATAGCTCTAGAATATTCTCTACCACTGAATTCGTCTTTAAGCTTGTCGTTGTTTTGTTTAATCTCTTAATTTGTTACTCTAGATTAATTTTAGTTAAAAATTTCGTCTTTAGAATTCGCTTGAATAGATTAATTGTTTCGTTTAATTTAGTTGATAGTTAATCATAAGTCCCTGTGGGTACGATATTTGGACTTACAATCCTATTTTACTTGTCGGTCAAATATACTTGCGTGTGCGTTTGGGAGCAACAGTTTCCTTCCGGCTAAACCAAACATAAGTTTAGGAAATACATTATATTGGGGGTTTTCTTATAAAGGAGAAATCTTTTGCATCCCAATTTCAGACCTTACTACTTTTTTTTTTTTAGACCTTACTACTTCATTCGCCCAGTTTGTCCTAGTTCGAATACTGAAATTACATCCTTAAATTTTAGGGTAAAGGCAATATAAACCCAGCTTCAATTTGACATATAGTCCCACTTAGTATTTTTAAAATAATACAATTCCCATGTAGTTTTTAATTAGTTAAAATCAATTAAGTTCATCATGAATGTGTAGATTTATGTAAAATAACATAATTAGTAGGATAGTGACAAATTTTTTAGAACCTTTAAAATGAAAATGGTCTTTTAAATTGCATCAAAGAAAATAGTATAATCTTTATGTTCCACTTTATGGGGTCCGTTTAATTTGTAGCACAAAGGGTCTTTTCATGACATTACGATGCTTCGATAACTGACCAGCCAATATATAAGTATAAATTAAAGAAAGATACCCCTAAAACCCTCTTAAATTATTACGCTTTTGTCAGTTTTCTACTTAAATAATTTGCTGTCCACAAACCCCTTGAACTGTATTACCCTTCATATTTAAACCCCCTCATTACTTACCTGAAATATTGTGTGTAGTAACTCACTTGGAAGCGCGTGATAACTGAAAAAATCTATCTAAAGGGTCCACCTGACATAATATAATGGTTAATTAGCCTAATCCTCTTTCAAATTTGTTTTGTTTTTAAATATTCTCCTTATTTTATTTATATACATCTTTCTTCCTCATTTTTTCACCATTCTTCCATATTTTTTTACATCTCTTCTTTATTTTTTGTTACCTTTTTTCTTCAGTTCTTCATATGGGTTCCCTCTTAAAAAATTTCTCCCTCTCTTGTTTCTTCTGGAATGATTTATTCTCTTTTTTCTTTTAGTCTTCTTTCATGTCTTGCACATATTGTTGAATGAACACCCATTTAATTCTTCTTATTAAATCCAACACCTTGTAGAGAATAAAGTTGAATCTCTACCTTGTTTCTGTAATCTAGAATTAGAGAATGTAATAGCTGGCCGATTGGTTTCTTATTTGCAAAATTTTATTTTGTGTAATCTTGTTTATGAAATATAAGAATGGTTTTTTATAAATGCAACACTATATGCCTTTTTCTTATTGTGTTGCAAAGTGAATGTAAATAGGAACTTATTCAGTTGGAGTCTAGCATAAAGTACAATCACAATTAAACCTAAAATTATCACATTACATTAGACATTATTTAGGGAAAAACTCGTAGAATTAATCAATCATCCGAGAGCAATATATCATGAGTAAATTACATAATAAACTTAGTACAACCATAAGTTAATATAGTTAGACAGATGCACCTCTAAGAATTCAATATAGGATTTTAATATATAGAAAAATATAGTTCAAGGGAATTTTGGGGACACCAGATAGTTTAAGAAGTTAACTAACAAACAATGCAGTTTACATGAGTCTTAGGTTGAGTTAGATAGCTACGTGTAGTACATGCCACATGGCACATCTTTTAGATAGCTAGTTTTAGGGTACGCGCATTGCACGTGTAAGCTTGTCTATCAATAAACAAATTGTCATGACCCAAAATCCACTATAGGTCGTGATGACGCCTAACATCGCTGTTAGGCAAGCCAACGGTGAACTATCATCTTAATTATTCATTTTATTGGTTTTAAAATCATGAATCTTATTATATAGAAAGATCAATGCATTAAAATTAGTAGGCACGTGCAATTTAAATGAAATATAAAATAAAAGTGTGTTAATGTAAAGCAACTTGTAGATATGTAATTTTTTACCCTCCCCAAGATTTTACACATTTTAGTGTTTAGTATTTAGTTTAGGTCTAATATCGCTACTTTAACTAACTTTTACTCTTTTACTCTATTTTATCCTAAAAATAAAAATTACAAAAAAATATTTTCCTTTATTTAGCTAATTGATATTTTATCTAGTTACTTTTAGTTGATGTACCTTCCATAAAATTAAAAAAAAAAATACAAAAATAGTACCTTATTTTTATCTTTATAAAATCTTGAAAATACAAAAAAAAATAGTTTCATGTTTGAATATAGTTTAGTTTAATTAATTAGAATTAGTTTTTGTATTGTGTAGTATTTTTATCTATTTAAAGGGAGTTAACGAAGGTGTTGGACCACAATTTTAAGAGTCTTAGAGCCCAATTTTAGGACCCAATTCGGACTTAGCCCAATACCCAATACCCATTAAGCTAACCCTAGAGACCCTTCTAGACTCTTCTTCTTAACAAAAATATAAAAAAAAAAACCCCTAGACTACACAAAAAAAGAAGAAGAAGGAATCGGCCGTGACCCCTAAAAATTCCCGATCTCTTTCAGATATGCAGAGAACAGAGAAGCAACGGGACTCCTCTCTTCTTCAACACAAACACAACACCTAAGACCCTAGAGACCAACAAACGACCCCTGCGTCTTCATCTTCAACCTTCAGCCATCTCCACCGATCTTCTTCAACCTTACACACCCTAAGCCCCTCTTCTTCATCGAGAGACCTCCTTCTTCACCTCCATCGCCGCCGCGAATCCATCCAACAGAACAGCCGCATCATTCCCCCTTCTAGTCCAGATCGAGCACACACACGAAAACAGAGAGGAGGAGACAGTAAACACCCATAACCACCTGAAAACCCAGCTCAGAAATAGATCTAAATAGCCTTCATCACCCTCATTTTATCGGTGAACAGAGTTCAATTTCTACTGTACGAAACCAACGAAGTTCGATCGAGAATTTAGTGTCGAGTTCGTTAATTTCGATAAAGTTTATTCTGTCGATGCTCGAGGTTCCCTGTTCGAGTTCGTTGAGGGCCTGCGCTGAGGTTCTCCGGTCAAAATCGTGTCTAGTCTGTGTCGAGTCGGCTGTCATCTTTGTTTTGGTGTTGTAGTCGGAGATTTATTTTGAAATAAACTTCAGAGATTTCTCCGGTATGAGGTCTGCTCTTCCATTCATTTACTGTTATTTCAGTTTATTTTTCTTGTCATTTATTTGTTCTATGTTTTTTAAAGCTCTTGTTTAAGGCCTGTCACAACCCGGACTTCCCACCCCCGGGAGTCGTGATGGCGCCTACTAGTGACAGCTAGGCAAGCCAATCCTTCCAATTATTTAACCCCTTTCATTTTTAATCCCTTAACAATTGTGACTAAACATTATATAAACTGCGAAAATGATAAAACAGAAGAATGAAATGTAACAATTTAATAATAATACCGATACAAATCCATATACATAAGCTACCCAGAACTGGTGTCACAATCTCATGGACTATCTAAGAATACTACAAACAGGGTCTAAACAAAATAAATACATGTCTGTCTCTGAAATAGAAAAGAGCATAAAGAAACTAGATAGCAAGGGGACGCCAAGGCATGCGGACGCCTGCAGGACTACCTCAGGTCTCCGATGGACTGAAGGCAGCAACCCCTAGCTAAGGTCTGTATGCTCCAGTACCAGAATCTGCACAAAAGAGTGCAGAGTGTAGTATCAGCACAACCGACCCATGTGCTGGTAAGTGTCGAGCCTAACCTTGGCGAAGTAGTGACGAGGCTAGGACACAATAAATAATTAACCTGCAGTTACATAGTATCTAGCAGAATAACAGTTACATGAGTAATTTAAAAGTAACGGGGAGGGGTATCATGCCATGGGGGAAATACCAACATACGTATGAATGTAAATGTGCAAGGCATCACCTTCGTGCTTTATCACTCTTTCCTCACCCAAACAATAGCACCAACAATATCCCGGCAGGGGAATCTACAACAAGTATTAATACGTCTCGGCAAGAGAATCAACAATAAGAATTAAATACGTCCCGGCAAGGGAATCAGCTATAACCAAACTTGTACCAATAATCAACTTCACAATTGCACCTCAACTAGAGCCAATGCTCAACAATAACCAAACACCGAGAAGAAAATCATAAATCTTACTCAACATGGATAATCAACAATTTAGGCATATGTAGTACTCACTAAGAAACACAACGATCATAATTTAAGACCCACGGGCATGCTTGACACCAACGTATATATACTCGTCACCATGCCTATACGTTTTACACTACACTAACACATAACAAATAAGGCACAACACCTATTCCCTCAAGCTAAGGTTAGACCAAACACTTACCTCAACGCCACAAACACAATTCAAGCCTAAACTACCACTTTACCTCTCGTTTCCATCACCAATTTTCTTGTATGTAGCCACAAGTGACTTAACAGTATGAATAAATGCTAAATGAATCAATTCTAATGCATGAAAATAGGTTTTCTAATAATTTCCCCAAAAAGTCAAAAATTGACCCCGGGTTCACATGGTCAAAACCCGAGGTTTGAACCAATACCCGATTGCCTATTCACCCACGAACTCAATTATATAATTTGCTTTGAAATCGGACCTCAAATCGAGGTCCAAATCCCCAAAATTTGAAAATCCTATGTTCTACCCAAAACACCCAATTTCCCCCATGAAAACCCTTGATTTTGAATTGAATCATGTAAAAGGATGTTATAGATTAAAGAAAATGAGTTAGAAATGACTTACAATCGATTTGGAGAAAAACTTTTCTTTAGAATATCGCCCAAGAGAGTTTTGGGTTTGAGGGAGTTTGAAAAATGAAGAATTTTCGGCTATGTTATGATTTGCACAGGCGCAGATATCGCAATTGCGATGATATGTTCGCAAATGCGGATTCCCAATTTCGGCCAAAGCTTCGCAATTGCGAAGGATGGCCTATCATATAATACCTCATAGGGGGCCATCTGAATGCTCGACTGGTAGTTGTTGTTGTAGGAAAACTCTCCAAATGGCAAGAACTGATCCAAAGAACCTCCAAAATCAATACACATGTCCGGAGCATATCCTCCAAAATCTAAATAGTATGCCCGGACTGTCCGTCCGTCTGAGGATGAAATGTTGTGCTCAACTCGACCCGAGTACCCAACTCACGCTGAACTGCCCTCCAGAAATGCGAGTTAAACTGCGTACCCCGGTCAGAAATGATAGACACGGGCACGCCATGAAGACGAACAATCTCCCGGATATAGATCTCAGCCAACCGCTCCGAGGAATAGGAAACTGCCACAGGAATGAAATGCGCTGACTTGGTCAGCCTATCAACAGTAACCCATACTGCATCGAACTTCCTCTGAGTCCGTAGGAGTCCAACAACGAAGTCCATTGTGATATGCTCCCACTTCCACTAAGGAATCTCAATCTTCTGGAACAAACCACCAGGTCTCTGATGCTCATACTTTACCTGCTGATAACTCAAACACCGAGCTACATAGGCAACAATGTCCTTCTTCATCCTCCTCCACCAATAATGCTGCCGCAAGTCCTGATACATCTTAGCGGCGCCCGGGTGAATAGAGTACTGGGAACTATGGGCCTCCTCTAGAATCAACTCACGAAGTCCATCCACATTAGGCACACAAATACGACCCTGGATCCTCAAAAATCCGTCATCTCCGACCGTAACCTGCTTGGTACCTCCGTGTCGCACCGTGTCTCTAAGGATAAGCAAATGAAGATCATCATACTGCCGATCTCGGATACGCTCAAATAATGAAGAACGAGCGACTTTTTAAGCTAACACAAGGCTGGGCTCAGAAACATCCAACCTTACGAACTGATTGGCTAATGTCTGAATAGCTAAAGCAAGCGGCCTCTCACCTACTAGAATATACGCAAGGCTGCCTATACTAGCTGATTTCCTACTCAATGCATCGGCCACTACATTGGCCTTTCCCGAATGATACAAGATGGTGATATCATAGTCTTTCAACAACTCCAACCACCTCCTCTGCCTCAAATTTAGCTCTTTGTGCTTGAACAAGTATTGCAAACTCTTGTGATCCGTGAACACCTACACACCATATAAATAATGTCTCCAAATCTTCAGCGCGTGAACAATGGCTGCTAACTCCAAATCATGAACTGGATATTTCTTCTCATGGATCTTCAACTGTCGCGAAGCATATGCAATAACCTTGCCATTCTACATCAACACCGCACCAAGTCCAATACGCGATGCATCACAATATACTGTATAAGACCCTGAACCCGTAGGCAATACCAACACCGGTGCCATGGTCAAAGCTGTCTTGAGCTTCTGAAAGCTCGCCTCACACTCGTCTGACAACCTGAACTAGGCACCCTTCTAGGTCAACCTTGTCATCGGGGCTGCAATAGATGAAAACCCCTCCACAAACCGATGGTAATAACCCACCAAACCTAAGAAACTCCGGATCTCTGTAGCTGATGTGAGTCGAGGCCAGTTCTTGACTACCTCTATCTTCTTCGAATACACCTGAATACCCTCTGCTGATACAACGTGGCCCAAGAATGCAATAGAACTCAACCAAAACTCGCACTTTGAAAACTTAGCGTACAACTGACTATCCCTTAGAGTCTGAAGAACGACTCAAAGATGCTGCTCGTGCTCCTCCTAGCTGCGGGAATAGATCAAAATATCGTCAATGAAGACAATCACGAAGGAATCCAAATAATGCATGAACACTCGGTTCATCAAATCCATGAAAGCTGCTGGGGCATTTATCAACCCGAATGACAACACCAAGAACTCATAATGCCCGTACCGAGTGCGGAAAGCTGTCTTAGGGATATCGGATGCCCTAATCCTCAACTGATGGGAGCCAAATCTCAACTCAATCTTAGAAAACACTTGGGCACCCTGAAGCTAGTCAAACAAATAATCAATCCTCGGCAATGGGTACTTATTCTTGATTGTGACCTTGTTCAACTGCCGGTAATCTGTACACATCCTCATCGACCCATCCTTCTTCTTAACAAACAACACCGGCGCACCCCAAGGCGATACACTCGTTCTAATAAAGCCTTTATCCAGAAAGTCCTGCAACTACTCTTTTGATTCTTTCAACTCTGGCGGGGCCATACTATATGGCGGAATAGAAATGGGCTGAGTGCTCGGAGCCAAATCAATGCAAAAGTAATGTCCTTGTCGGGTGGCATCCCCGACAGGGCTGAAGGAAATACCTCAGGAAACTTACGAACAACGGGCACAGAATCCATAGAGGGAACCTCAGCATTGGAATCACGAACATACGCCAAATAGGCCAAACACCCCTTATCAACCATACGCCGAGCCTTCATATATGATATAACCCTGCTGGTAGAATGACCAGGAGTCCCTCTCCACTCCAAACGAGGCAACCCCAGTAGTGCTAAGGTCACGGTCTTAGCATGACAATCCAATATAGCATGATAAGGGGATAACCAATCCATCCCTAGAATAATATCGAAATCCACCATATCGAGAAGTAGGAGATCTACATGGGTCTCAAGACCCCCAATAACAACCACGCCAACACGATAAACACGATCTACCACAATAGAATCACCCACTGGTGTAGACACATGTACAGGAGCACTCAAAGAATCACGAGGCACAACCAGATAAGGGGCAAAATAAGATGATACATAAGAATACGTGGACCCTGGATCAAATAGAACTGAGGCATCTCTACTGCACACTGAAACTGTACCTATGATAACTATATAGAAGGCCTCTGCCTCAGGTCTGCCTGGCATAGCATAACATTGGGGCTGGGCCCCACCACTCTGAACTGCATCCCTAGGACGGCCTCCTGCTGGTGGGCCTCCACCTCTAGCTGCCTGGCCTCCACCTCTAGTGGCCTGGCCTCCACCTCGAACACCTCTACCCCTACCTCTAGCTGGATGAGCGGGCGGTGGAACACCCGGTGCTGGAACCATAGCACGAGAACCCTGGTGCTGAGAATTGCTCGAGGCTCGAGGGCAAAACCTAGCAATGTGCCTCGTATCACCACAAGTGTACCAAGACTTGGGTTGCTGAGACTGCTAACCCTGAAACTTACCCTGACAGCCTGGATAACCACTCTAAAAACTTTTGAGTGGAGGTGCACTATTAGGAGCCGGTGGTGCACTTTAGAGCAACTGACCAGAATACTGCATGTGAGAACCACGACCACTTAGGACACCGTGAGAAACTTGAAGTGCTGACTGAAAGGGCCTAGGAGAATGGCCTCTACCAAAAGAATCCCTGCCTCCAGACAAGGCACCACTGAATTTTCTAGAATGACGAGGCCTCTTATCAGACCCCTGACCGCTACCCTGAGCTAAAACCATCTTGACCCACGTGGCCACATTGGCCGCATCCTGGAAAGAAATCTCGATACCTGTCTCCTTAGCCATCTGCAGTCTAATAGGCTGAGCGAGTCCCTCAATAAACCTCCTCACCCACTCTCTCTCGGTAGGGAGTATCATAAGAGCATGACGAGCCAAATCAATAAACCTCATCTCATACTGGGTGACAGTCATAGAACCCTGCTGGAGACGCTCGAACCGCCTGTGGTACTCCTCTCCTCTGAGTGACTGGAAGAAACTTCTCGAGAAATAGCTGCGAGAACTGGTCCCAAGTGAGAGCTGGTGATCCAACTGGTCCGGCCAAACAATAATCTCTCCACCATTTCTTGGCAGAACCTGACAGACGGAAAGCAGCAAAGTCGACCCCATTGGTCTCCACTATCCCCATATTCCGAAGAACCTCATGACCACCATCTAAGTAATCCTGGAGATCCTCTGAAGAAGTGCCACCATAAGTAGTAGTGAACAGCTTGGTGAACCTATCCAACCTCCACAAAGCATCAGCGAACGCAGCTGCTCCATCACTGGTCTGAGCTACTACACTCGGCTGAACTACTCCAACTGGTTGAGTTGCTGGAGTCGGAAACTGGGCAGCCATCTGCTCCAGAGTGTGGATAGCGGGAGTCTATACTCCTCCCCTAGCTTGAGAGACGGATGGTGTGCTACCGGAAGTAAGCCTTCCTGATTGACACTCTCCATAAGGCCCACTAGACGGACCAAAGCATCCTGGAGTATTGGGGTAGCAATGAACCCCTCTGGGACCTGAGCTTGGCCCACCGGAACTGTCTGGGCCGGAAACTCATCATCAAACTCAACTTAAGGCTCTGCCGCTGGTGCTGCTGCTCTAGGATGAGCTTTCCTCTGCCTCGGCCCCTAGCACGGCCTCGACCTTGTCCTCTACCCCTCGTGGGAGCTGCCGCCGGGGGCTTGGGCTGCTGGTCAACGGATGAAGAAACCATTCGCACGATAGAGAAGAATAGAAATGAAAGTGTTCCTAACTCTGTAGCCTCTGGGGGATAAGCACAGACGTCTCCGTACCGATCCCTCAGACTCTACCAAGCTTGTCCGCAGATTGTAAGACCTAAGCAACCTAGAGCTCTGATACCAACTTGTCATGACCCGGATTTCCCACCCTCGATAGTCGTGATGGCGCCTACTAGTGAAAGCTAGGCAAACCAATCTTTCCAATTATTTAACCCCTTTCATTTTAAATCCCTTAACAATCGTGACTAAACATTATATAAACAGCAGAAATAATAAAACAGAAGAATGAAGCGTAACAATTTAACAATAATACCGATACAAATCCATAAACATAAGCTACCTAGAACTGGTGTCACAATCTCACGGACTATCTAAGAATACTACAAATAGGGTCTGAACAAAATAAATACATGTCTGTCTCTGAAATAGAAAAGAGCAGAAAGAAACTAGATAGGAAGGGGACGCCAAGACCTGCGGACGCCTGCAGGACTACCTCAGGTCTCCGATGGACTAATGGCAGCAACCCATAGCTAAGGTCCGTATGCTCCAGTACCAGAATCTGCACAAAAGAGTGCAAAGTGTAGTATCAGCACAAACAACCCCATGTGCTGGTAAGTGTCGAGTCTAACCTCGGCGAAGTAGTGACGAAGCTAGGATACAACAAATAATTAACCTGCAGTTACACAGTATCTAGTAGAACAACAGTAACAGGAGTAATTCAAAAGTAACGGGGAGGGGTAACATGCCATGGGGGAAATACCAACATAACGAATGACAGTAATAGTGGAATAAGACAATAAGGCATTTGAATCGAAAACAGCAAGAAATCATAACAAACAGGAAATAAGTGCACGGCATCACCCTTCGTGCTTTTACTTTCAATCCTCACCAATGCAATCAAGTAATGAAAATGTGCACGGCATCACCCTTCGTGCTTTATCTCTCTTCCTCACTATATAAACAAGTATGATTTTGCACAGCATCACCCTTCGTGCTTTTACTCTCAATGCTCACTAATGCAATCAAGTAATGAAAATGTGCACGGCATCACCCTTCGTGCTTTATCTATCTTCCTCACCATATAAATAAGTATGATTGTGCACGGCATCACCTTTCGTGCTTTATCACTCTTTCCTCACCATATGCATAAGTATGAATGTAAATGTGCATGGCATCACCCTTCGTGCTTTATCATTCTTTCCTCACCCAAACAATAGCAACAACAATATCTCGGCAAGGGAATCAACAACAAGTACAAATACGTCCCGGCAAGGGAATCAACAATAAGAATTAAATACGTCCCGGCAAGGGAATCAACTATAACCAAACTTGTACCAATAATCAACTTCACAATTGCACCTCAACTAGAGCCAATGCTCAACTATAACCAAATACCAAGAAGAAAATCATAAATCTTAATCAACATGGATAATCATCAATTTAGGCATACGTAATACTTACTAAGAAACACAATGATCATAATTTAAGACCCACGGGCATGCTTGACACCAACGTATAGATACTCGTCACCATGCCTATACGTTGTACACTACACTAACACATAGCAAATAAGGCACAACACCTATTCCCTCAAGCTAAGGTTGGACAAAACACTTACCTCAACGCCACGAACACAATAAAAGCCTCAACTACCGCTTTACCTCTCTTTTCCACCACCAATTTGCTTGTATCTAGCCACAAGTTACATAACGGTATCAATAAATGCTAAATGAATTAATTCTAATGCATCAAAATAGGTTTTCCAATGATTTCCCCAAAAAGTCAAAAATCGACCCTGGGGCCACCTAGTCAAAACCCGAGGTTCGAACCAAAACCAGATTACCCATTCACCCACGAATTAAATAATAAAATTTGTTTTGAAATCGGACCTCAAATCGAGGTCCAAATCCCAAAAATTTGAAAATCCTAAGTTCTACAAAAAACACCCAATTTCCACCATGAAAACCATTGATTTTGAGTTGAAATCATGTAAAAAGATGTTATAGATTAATGAAAATGAGTTAGAAATGACTTACAATCGAATTGGAGAAGAACTTTTCTTTAGAAAATCGCCCAAGAGAGTTTAGGGTTTGACGGAGTTTGTAAAATAAAGAATTTTCGGCTAAGTTATGATTTGCACAGGCGCAGATATCGCAATGCGATGATATGTTCGCAAATGCGAATTCGCAATTGCGGCCAACGCTTCGCAATTCCGAAGGATGGCCTATCTCTGCTTTCTTCGCAAATGCGAACAATTGTTCGCAAATGCGGTGCCTGCTAAGGTCGCAATTGCGACATAAGCTTCGCAATTACGAAGGTTCCTATCCAGCCCAGTCTTCGCAAATGCGGTGGGTGTTCGCAAATTCGAGATCGCAATTGCGAAACCTCCAGACTTGCTACACACAACAGTTTTTTCCCAAGTTCAAAACATTCTGTGGCCGATCCAAAACTCACCCCAACCCTCGGAGCTCCAAACCAAACATGCACGCAAGTCCAAAAATATCATACGGACTTGTGTGTGCGATCAAATAATCAAAATAACATCAATAACTATGAATTTAGCATCAAAACAAAGAAAAATCTCATGAACTTTTAAGTTCCATTTTTTTAACAACCGAGGGTCCGATTCACGTCATATCAAGTCCGTTTCTACCAAATTTTACAGGCTCAACATAAGTACCATATAAGACCTGTACCGGGCTATGGAACCAAAATACGGGCCCGATACCATTAAATTCAAACACATTTAAATTTCCAAAAACTGTTATTTTTTCAGTTAAACAATTTTCTTCAAAAATTCATTTCTCGGGCTTGGGACTTCGGAATTCGATTCCGGGCATACGCCCAAATCTCATATTTTTCTACGGACCATCCGGGACCGTCAAATCACGGGTCTGGGTCCGTTTACCTAAAATATAGACTGAAGTCAACTTAAATTAAATTTAAAGGCCAAATTAGCATTTTCATAATTTTCACATAAAAGCGTTCCGGAAACACACCCGGACCACGCACGCAAATCGATGTGAGATAAAAGGAGGCTTTTAAGGCCTCGGAACATAGAATTTACTTGTAAATCAAGTGATGACCTTTTGGGTCATCACAAGACCTGTATATTTGGATATTGTGGTTTGTTGATCTTACGAGCACGTAGCATTTGTCTTTTGTTTGTCCCTATTAAAACTGAACGAAAATGAATACTTTAAATCATGATCAGTATGATTCGATAATTTAGGTGTGGTCTGCTCAATTCGTGTCTTTGAAGCATGCTGAAATCCTTTGATGAACACCATTCTGTTGCATTCTGTTTGGTTGTTCGTATTGACGTTGCCTCCGGTTATATCTTTAATTTAATCTCTAAGCCCTAACAAACGCACTTGATGCATATGATCATCCTTGTCGGTTTGACAGAGTTTAAACACTAAGTGAATCCTGAAATGGTTCTTTGACATTCCCTGTTTGGCATCTTCTTTGTTTGTGGCATTATTCAGACATGCTGAGACTGTTTTGAGTTTATATGAGAATATACACGTCTTTAAGCTTCAATGAAATCGAATCCATATTGCCCATTATTTCAATTCTTCATTCTACACTTCCATGTTTGCCGCTAATGAATATGTCCATTTTAATGCAATAGTTAAACTAAAATTCGAAAATCCTCAGGTCTGATTTCATGTTCAGAGTCTGCTTGGAAAATCATTTGAATTCAAGATGCTCACATGTGAGCAAGGGCAAGCTAAATACCAAATCCTAGAATGGTGGGGCCATGTTTCAAACTATGAGTAAACAAACCAGTACTTGGCATTTTTAACAAATTCAAACGGAAATCAATACTAAAACAACACTGATCCCAGCAGAAACTAAACAAATGTCCAAGACCCAAGTAAATCGAATGAATCTTTGTTGCAATAGCCTTAAAAGTCCATTTACACAAACACCTAGCTGGGATCCATGCAGACTAAATGGCTAAAGCCCATGATTTGTCCAATATTACAAAAACGAACTTAAAACTAAAACAGAAACGAGCAAACAACAAGGAAAACCAGACTAACTATAGAGTTTGATGATTTTCAGAAATGTAGGAAAAACAACATTTAATAAACTGATGCGCTCTATATTTCAGACTCAAGCAAATAACATCGTGTTCCTCCATTTCATATGTCGAGGAGGTGAGAAATACCTGGAAATAAAAAGGGAAATAAAAGAAGTGAACAATCAGCAGATAGCAGCAGCAGAACCAGCTTTTATAGAACCAGCAATCCAAACAAATTCAGCCTCTTCCAAACCAGTAAATACCCCAGATGAACAACCAGTTTTTTTGAGTCTCAAAACTCTGATTATCTAATCAGTTTTAGGGCAGAATTTAACCAATTTGTACCAAGGAAAATGCAGGAATTTTCAGTATTCTCTCAAAATCTTCCAAATACTCAGCCGATTTTCTTTTTTAGGATTTTTTAATCTCTGAAAATCTGCCTTGTTAAAGAAGAAAGGGTGCCTTTATAGGCAAGTTTTTAGGGCAGCAATAATGAAATCAGTTTTGCACTTTAAACCTTTTGATATTTTTATTTTTGCTCAAGTAGCCTTAGTTAAAAAATCAGGTTTTCACTTTAGTCCTAATCCCAGCTTCTAGGAAGCTTCCTATTCAGTTACAAGAGATTCCCCCACCTACAATTCCTATACTACCCCTTAAACCCCTGCTTTTTACTTTAGGAAACCAAATGGGTCGAATTGACCCAATAGCTCAACCAGATATGAGCTCAGATCCGACCCAAGAACCCAAACAAACCCCTTGAAGTGAGGTCTAAACTGGCCTCAAAGCCCAAGCAGATAACCCAAACCACATCAGTATTTCATGGCAAGCAAAAGAAAACATTTAAACAATTTCCCAAACCCAAGAACCTAAACTAAGTGACTGACTAACTAACACAAATAGGCAGGGAATCAAAACGACAAAATTAAACTATGCGACTAAAACAAAAGGCGAAAATCAGAAGCTAAAACATGTAGAATGCACAAACCAACAAAATTATTGAAAATTCTAAAAGAAAACAAAACAAAGAAGAACCTAAAATCAGAAGTGAAACAGAGATTCACCAAATTCATCAGAAGAGAACTGAACTTAAAGAAAAATAGAGGAAAGAGAGAGACACAGATGTAAACAACATAAAAACACAAAAGAATTATAGCAACTTACTAAATAGACTTGAAATCAATACTGGACTTCCAATTTAACCCAAAACAATGTTGATAGCTTGTTCCTCGTCAAGAACCAGCGACCATCATTGCTTCGTGATAGATCGGCTTTGAACAAACAAAAAACTCGACGAAATCCCCCTTGCATGCACAAAATTTGCTTTTTGGATTTTTAGGGTTTCACTCTTCAAATCCAGATTTGACGGGTTCGGCGTAGATTCGAGGGAAAGAGTTAGAGATTTGGGAAGAGGGGGGCATGGGGGTTATGTGGTGTTGATTTGGGGTCGATTGGGAGCGGCGCTGCCGGCCTGAGATGGTGGAAAGTCAGGGGGTGCTCTAGGGTTTGGGGTAAGGTCTCTGACGAGAAGAGAGATGGTAGAGAGTGAGTTGTTCGTTGGTCGGGGGGGGGGGTTGACCTTAATTCCGACAATTATATGGTAAATGACAGAGCTGTTCCGAGCCGTTGGATGATAGAAATCCAATGGCTGTGATCAAACATGCATGAAACGGGGTCGTTTGGGGTTGCAACGGGACTGGTCCGGGGAAAGGCGGGTCTGGGCTGTTCTAACGGGTACAAGGGGTAGCCATTTGGGCCTGAAGAATTTCAAATAGAATTGGCCCAAAAGCAGACTCTCTTCATTTCTTTTCCTTCTCCTTTTCAATTTCTTAATTCTTTTTCCTTTCTTTTTATTTCAAAAATCTTTTTCTTTTCAAAAAATTAAAAATAAATACCTAAAATTAATCTCTAAACCAAATTATCCTACCAAATTAAAATAGTTACCTCTAAATAATAATTACCACAATTTAAGTAAACACAAAATTAAAAGATAACTACCCAAAATTCGAAGCTAAAAATTAAAAATGCAAAAAATAAGTTATTTTTTGTGATTTTCCATTTTTATAAAACAGACTAATTTACTAATTAATCTAAGAATGCAAAATTAAATCCTAAATGCAAATGCAATGTATTTTTGTATTTTCATGAATTAAACAAGATTAAACATGCACACAAAAATGCAAATAATCAGAAAATTCTATAATTACTCCTAAAATAACAAATAATTAACAAAAAAATCTAATTCATGGAATTCTGTAGGAGTAATTCATGTGAGGCAAAAATCACGTATTAACAGTACGGTTAGCAAATCCTACCGTACCTATCCTGATGAGTTTACCATCACATCATTATGGCATATTCATCGAAGGGTCTTTGTATTCATGTTCTGTTTCCTGGGGTTGATTGTATTTCCAATGAAGAAAGCAAGAATCCACACCAGACTGGCCATGGTCACTAAGACCTTAATGGAGGGAATTGGCGGGCAACCATTCAGAATTGTGCCCGTGATCACTGTGGAAATATACCTAACCCTAGAGAAGTGTCAACGGGGAGCCAATCACTTTGAAGGCTGCAATTTGCTACTTCAACTTTGGCTCATGGAGCATCTACAAAAGGGTGAATACCGACAAGAGATTCAGCGAAGGGACTGGGACAATCACATCTCTTTCCATCACCCAAAGCGAATGAATTATATCCCTGATATGTTTGCTCAGCCAGAGGATGCCAAAGGATGGTTCGAACTGTTTGATAATTTGATCGAGGAGCAACTACAATGGATGTTCGACTGGTTTCCGACCGAGGAATTCATCGCCCGATCCAGAGACGCGCCTTTCCTGGTATTGATCGATCTGAGAGGAACATACCCTTACGTCCCTCTCCGGGTTATGAGGCAAGCTGGTAGGAAGAAGGTTATACCCAGGGTTGACAAGATGAGTCATTTCCGAGCTGACTTCCAGGATAATGATAGCCCTTACAAGTGCCAAGCTCAGCATATGTGGAACTGCAAGATCGTCATGGGAAAGGATACAATCGAACCAGATAGATACCACGCTGGTTGTGCTCCCTACTATTTCGGCTGGTTGGAGGATAATCATGACGGTCTGGGCCAGCCTGGGTTTGTTTGAGGTCACAAGATCATAGATTAAAAGGCCGAGGCATAGGTCAAATACAACCAACTGCGCAAGAGGATCCGGGAGTGCAAAAACGAGCACCGTGAGATACAAGAAGCCAATCAAAAGTTAATTGAGGAGTGGAAGGACATGGCTGTCCGTGCCAACAAGCGACTGGGATACTTGGAGCGAGGCATAGTGGAGCTGGAAAGAAAGTTTCTCAAAAGGGTTGAAAACTGTCAGAATGCTGAGGGGAATGAAGGCGGACATCTAGCCAGGGCCTACCTATTGCTGGGACTTTGCGAGCTGGGGAAGCTGTTCGACGGAGCCAAAGATGCCGAATCTGGGGAAGGTGCTTCAGGGACCAAGTAGATAGGATTTTATCTTTCGCTATATAAAATGTAATAAGGCCAAGAGCCATTAGTGACTTTTATTTCCTGTTGTTTAGTGTCGATTTGGGATTTGTCTTATTTTCTATCAATAAAATGAGGCATTTAGCATCTTGAGCTCTCCAAATTAATTTGTCGCTAGGCCTACCTCGGGCACAAAGAGGTCCCCAAAATTAGGACGCGATTTACATTCCCGCATTATGTGTTTAAATATTGCAATACTTTTCATGATCCTCACTAACTTGGTTACCTTTTTATTTTTTTTGTTTTGGTATTCCCCTTCCCAAAGGTTAGTTCGAGCACTCTGGCAACATCATCCTATTTCACAAGATCCAAGGGCCCTCCACCCACTCCTCCTCTAAGTCCTATTAAGAACAAAGGCAAGATGGAAGATTTAAACGCGTCAGAAAGGAGAATTCCACTGAACGGGTAGAGGTCACTAATGGTCATGGTACTCAAGAAAATGTATCCCAGCTTAAACAAAAATTGCTAAACTTCCAGGAAGGGTTCGACCAGGTTCGGACTAGCAAGTTTGTCATTCTCGCTCAGCACCCCGGATATCACCTTTCCCACTACTCAAAACCCTACACCACCCCAAAACAACCCAAAGCAACAAAATCATCCCGCTCCCCATGTCATTCCACTAAAGACACAATGAAACACTTTCCACACCACAAACAACACCCCATTGCTTCTCCCAGAACTCCAAAACTCCACAAATGACCACTTACACACCCGTCATAACACCCCTATCTACTGGAGACCATGCCACTCTCCACCCAACCCATCTCAGGCACACCTGAGTCTGATGATAAAGATTTGCTTATCAGGAACCTACCTGAAGAACTTAAGAAATTGACTAGCGGGATCCAGGGTGTTGAAGGAAACAAAGGAATTGAAGGGTTGAAATATAAAGATCTCTGCATACAGCCTGATGTCGAACTGCCCGAGGGGTACAAACCTCCAAAGTTCGAGATGTTTGACGATACAGGTGATCCCAGGGTCCATTTGAGGACGTATTGGGACAAGTTGGTTGGGGTAGGCAAAGATGAGAGAATCCGCATGAAGCTATTCATGAGGAGTCTAAAAGGAGATGCACTATCCTGGTACATCAGCCAGGATCCTAAGAAATGGTCGAGTTGGGTAGGTATGGCCTCTGATTTCATGGACAGGTTCAGATTTAACACAAAAAATGTGCCTGATGTGTACTACATTCAGAATCTGAAGAAGAAACCTACGGAAACATTTCGCGAGTATGCTACTCGCTAGAGGTCGGAAGCCGCTAAGGTCTGACCTGCCTTAGAGGAGGAACAAATGAACAAATTCTTTGTCCGGGCTCAAGACCCGCGAGCGATTAATGATGATTGAAAGCCACAAATTTTCTAACATCATCAAGATGGGGGAACGAATCGAAGAAGGCATTAAGAGCGGTATGGTCACAAACTTCGAGGCCTTGCAAGCTACAAACAAGGCCTTGCAGTCCGGTGGTGTGTCCAAAAAGAGAGACGTAGGAGCTGTGATGTTGCACAAAGAACCAAATCTCCTATCAAATACCAAACCTACCCGACACCTCCACTCACATATCAGCCCACTCCGAATTACTAAGCACCCTCACCGCCCGCCTATCAACCATCTCCACCTCCCATATATCAACCTACTTGACCCAGATATTCCCAACCCCGTGCATGTTTACCAAACCTACAATACTCAACCATCCCACTATCAGTCACCTCCTCCTTGTCAAAAATTCCCTAGACCATAACCAAATTTTGACCGCAGGGCTCCCAAACAATATACAGCCATTACCAAACCCATTGATCATCTATATGAGAGACTCAAAACTGCTGGTTATGTCACCCCAATCCCTGCTTCAACCCCTGAGAACCCCTCTCAGTGGGTTAACCCAAACAAATCTTGTGCATATCATTCTGGCATGAAGGGGCACACCATCGACAAATGCCGCTCTCTAATGGACAAGATACAGTCTTTAATTAATAACAAGGTCATTGTAGCAAAAGAAGCCGCTCCAAATGTTCACAACAATCCCTTACCAGATCACAAGGGCGGGGATGTTCACATGATTAAAATAGAGGATGATTGGGATCCTGAGGGATCTATTGGGTTGATCGCAGAAGGCGATGATCCAAAGAAACCAACAGTTACTCTTAACCCCATCATGGTCCAGATTTAACCATCTGAGGTCACTGAGGTAGACGTGTCTATCCCGCTTGAGTTTGAGGCAGCACCATCAGCCAAAACCCCGGCACCGTTTGAGGTTTTAATTTTACCACCCAAAGAACATGTCCCATTTGAAGTAAAGGTAGCCGCACCAATTCCAGCGGTGATGGCCACCATGTCGTCATTCCATACAAAAGTTGTTCCTTGGGACTATACGGCCGAGGCTAGGAGGAAAGGCAAAGTCAGGTTCGAAGAGACTATTGCATCACATGGTATGACAATGACTGGAAGAGTCTATACCCCGGAGCACTTAGCTGAGTCAAGTAAGCGAGCCTCCAACCGGCCACTCATCATTGAAACAGGCCCAGATGACCTATGGAGGAAGATACAAGCCAAGGAGTATTCAGTCATTGACCAGCTAAACAAAACACCAGCGCAGATATCTATCCTCTCTTTGTTGCAGAACTTCAAGACACACAAAAATGCTCTGTTGAAGGTGGTGAGTGAAGCATACGTGCCGAGTAACATCACTGGCGGAGAAATGGCCAATATGGTGGGACAAGTGTTAGAAAGCCACAAAATCACTTTCTATGAGGACGAGGTGCCGCCTGAAGGGCTGGGTCACAACAAAGCACTGCACATCACTGTGCAATGCGAAGACTACTTCATCACTAGGATCCTGATTGATTAGGGATTCAGCCTTAACATATGTCCATTGATAACACTCAAGAAGCTGGGTAAAGGACTGCACAAGATAAAAGAAGGAGCAATCAATGTGAAAGCTTTTGATGGGTCTCAGAGGTCCACTATCGGTGAGATTAGCCTGTGTCTACAGATGGGACCAACTTGGTTCGAGGTTGACTTCCAAGTGATAGATGTGCCAGCATCCTACAACCTGCTGTTAGGACGCCCTTGGATTCACTCTGCGGGGGCCGTGGCTTCAACACTGCACCAGGCCGTGAAATTTGAATGGAATCACCAGGAAGAAATTATTCACGGTGATGGCAGTAACCCCATATACAGTCGTCAGACCATTCCGGCGATAGGGGGAAGAAGAAAGTTAGGTGGGGAGACCTACCACCACATCGACCGAGTCAATGCTGTTAACCAAGATAAATGGTGGGACAACAAGATCGAGAGTATATTGAAGTGGAGTGGGTACGAACCTGGAAAGGGGATCGGCAAGAACCTCCAAGGGATTGTTAAACCCATAAAGCTCAAAAAGCACGGCACTACTTTTGGTCTGGGATACGAATACACTTGGGAAGAGTTCAACAACTGGTCACCGCCATGGCGTGGTCCTTACTACCCACTGGAGCAACCGATACCGCACTTAGAATAGACTTTCAAACAGGCTGACGTCGTCTATGGGACGGACGAAGAAGAGGCGCTCGTGGCAGTGAGAAATTTGTTTTTCGAAGACAATGATATGGATTCCTGTGTTATCCTTGAGGAGGAGGGGGAGGAAGGCCCTTCCATACAGGCCGTAAGCAGAGGAGCGCGCCTCAATAACTGGTCTATCAGAACAACCAGAGCCCGGCGAGCCTCGGGGTAGCAAGGCTAAACAAGCATCATGCACTATTTTTTTTTACTACTAGATGATTTTTCTTTTCGCATTTTTGTTTTCGCAATAAGATCTTCAATGTTCAAAACCATTATGAAATTTATCAAAAGCATTTCGACTTTTCTTATGAATCGACACTTATTACTACTTTTCTCTTATTTACTTCATTTATACAGCATTACTATTACTTATCTTGATGAACCAATGATTGTGACATGCAATGAGACAACGCAACAAACAGACATTAATTCAGAGGAAGATGATATACCAGAGGAAATTGTCAAATAAGTAGAGAATTTTGAGAACAGACCAAAGTCCAACCTGGATGAGACAGAAATTATTAACCTGGGAGATGCAGAAAATGTCAAGGAAACACGAATCAGTATTCAGCTATCGCCATCAGAAAAGAAGAAATACGCAGAATTTCTAAGGGAATATGAAGACATATTCGCGTGGTCGTATGATGACATGACTGGTCTGAGTACGTCTATTGTGGCTCAAAATGGGTCGAAGCAGCATCTTACAAAGCAATGACTAAGAAAGTCGTGACAGACTTTGTTCGCGACCGCATTGTTTGTCGATTCGGTATTCCAAAGTCAATCATTACTGATAATGGCTCCAATCTCAACAGCAACTTAATGAAAGCCATTTGTGAAACCTTTAAGATCAAACACAAGAATTCCACAGCCTACAGGCCTCAAACGAATGGAGTTGTGGATGCCGCCAACAAGAATATCAAGAAGATATTGAGGAAAATGATAGAAAAGCATAAATAGTGGCATGAGAAGTTATCATTTGCTCTATTGGGGTATCGCACCACAGTCTGCACCTCGACCGGGGCAACCCTCTATATGCTGGTTTATGGTACAAAGACGGTCATTCCCGCCGAAGTAGAAATTCCTTCCCTAAGGATCATATAGGAGGCCGAGTTCGATGATGCAGAATGGGTAAAAAGTCATTGTGAGCAGCTAGCTCTTATAGATGGGAAAAGAATGAATGCAGTGTGTCATGGTCAACTTTATCAGAATAGAATGCCAGAGCCTTCAACAAGAGAGTCAAGCCGAGACAGTTCACACCAGGGCAGCTGGTGTTAAAGAAAATTTTCCCGCATAAAGATGAAGCCAAAGGGAAATTCTCTCCCAACTGGCAAGGTCCATACATGATTCACCGGGTTATGATAGGAGGGGCCCTCATATTTGTAGAAATGGATGGAGAAGTTTGGCCAAAGCCGATTAATTCAGATGCAGTCAAGCGCTACTATGTGTAATCTTTATGTTTTCCCTGCATGATGTAAATTGAACTACGTCTGACCTGATTCCCGTTTAAGAGGGGATGCGTAGGCAGCCTTATGGGTTCGGTCACAATTAAATATAATTTTCATTTCCCCCGAAATCGGAAACTGGGGCAGAATTTTGAGGAGGACCCTCAAAATTCCGAAGTAATTTCAGCCGATCGCCGCACGAGCAGCAGTCAGAAGTATCAACCCATTAAACTGGGGCAGAATTTTGAGGAGGAACCTCAAAATTCCGTAGTAAGAGAGGTTGCAATGTCTCGTACCGTGTCACAGTCGTCGGTTCATCTAAAAAAAACTATTATACATTTATGTTATACTTTTACCAAATCATGCATGTCTATCATCAAAACTGCTTTGTTCAGCGACGCTACCCCAGTACCACAATACAGTAATCGAAGCCAAGTAGGTCAAGAAAAGCCAGCGGGGATACGAACTAACTTCCCCTTTACAAAACATATGATTTTTCTTTGGATGCAGGCACTTGGATTGCGAAATCATCCAAACATACTATACACTCACAAGATAAACATTGTTCAGGAATGCAACTCTCAAAACCATTGCATTTATTCACATTTGCTATCCACACACAACAATGTCCCCAGCAGCCACGATATCGCAATCAGCTATCAGCTAAGAAAGCTCTATAACCATTTGCCATTTTATTTCTTGCATAAGACTACCATTCTGCCTTTCGAGACACTGTCTCCATCTGCATTTTCTGCATTGCATAAGGCTACCATTCTGCCTTCTGAGACTAAACGCTGTCTCCATCTGCATTTTCTGCATTGCATAAGGCTACCATTCTGTGTTCCGGACTAAACGCTGTCTCCTGCTGCATTTTACTGCATTGCATAAGGCTACCATTCTGCCTTCCGAGACTAAACGCTGTCTCCATCTTCATTTTCTGCATTGCATAAGGCTACCATTCTGCCTTCCGAGACTAAACGCTGTCTCCCTCTACATTTTTATGCATTGCATAAGGCTACCATTCTGCCTTCCGAGACTAAACGCTGTCTCCATATGCATTTGCATGGCTGAAAGATCGCCTCATACTGCATCTGCATGGCTGAAAGATCGCCTCATATGCATCTGCATGGCTGAAAGATCGCCTCATACTGCATTGCACGGCTGAAAGATCGCCACATACTACATTGCACGGCTGAAAGTTCACCACATACTGCATTGCACGGCTGAAAGAGCGCCTCATACTACATTGCACGGCTAAAAGATCGCCTCATACTGCATTGCACGGCTGAAAGATCGCCTCATACTACATCTGCGCGACTGAAAGATTGCCATATTTGCACGACTGAAAGATCGCCACATGCTACTGCATCCTTCATGGGTTGAGCCAACCTATCCAAAGGCGTCATTGTTTGGAGGCACCATCCTCATAGCCCGAGAACACCATATCATAGCCTGAGGATCCTTTTCAATCTCTTGCATATCATTATTCAAAGGCATCATGGTTCGGAGGCATCATTTTCATAGTCCGAGAGCATCATTTCATAGCCTGCGAATCCTTTATTACACGCTTCATGGCCCAGGACGTCATCCTAACCGTCTGAAGGCAGCATTCATGGTCCGATGGGAACTTGCATCATATCTAATTGTTTGCACAATGTACACATGTATTGTTTCTATTTGCAGGTAAAACCAGCATGCAACGGCCGTCCCGGCAGGAGCCCGCTCCAGTGCCCGCAGCCATATTAAGCCTAACCATTCCAGTAAGCCACTCACTCATCCCGACCGAAATATTGCATTCGTCCTTGGAAAATACCCGTCGGCATACTACCGCCGACAGATCCTGAACTACATACGTCCTGATTCCTGTACGACCAGGGATATGTAGGCAGCTCAGAAGCCAGGGTGCGGCCTAAACCTCTCCCAAACCATTTCGCTCGTTCAAAATTGGACATCATATCTTTACCCGGAAATTCTTTCATCATTCCCGGGTAAAGAGGGGCAGCTGTTGACACCCAATTTTTCCCTACATATATATTTTTCAATATGCAAAATACTTTCAAAACAGCATCTATGTGCATATATAAGTATATCCAAGGGTTTTACTTTTTTTTTCAATATTTTCAAAGATTTAAATTGATTTATTTTCCCTTTGTTATCTAAAAAATCTCAATAATTACTTCCAAAACTATCGTTTTGGTGATTTACCTATTGCATTCTCATATTTATGTTAAATGTAGCCAAGGGAATTTTTGTACATTTTTTACAAATTTATTTAGTATTTTTTAAAGCTAAATTGTCATTATAATTGCAATATTAGCCTCTTTTAAAATTTAATTGCATTTAGGTTCACAAGATTAGGTATGTTATTTTTTAATAATTAATTATGTACTAGAAATCATTTTAGTACCTTTAATTTATTTACAGAAATTATCTTATTATTTTTATAAATTAAAATAGGGTAAAGAGTGGCAGCTGTTGATACCCAATTTTTCCCTACATATATATTTTTTAATATGCAAAATACTTTCAAAACAGCATATATGTGCATATATAAGTATATCCAAGGGTTTTACTTTTTTTCACAATTTTCAAAGATTTAAATTGATTTATTTTCCCTTTGTTATCTAAAAAATCTCAATAATTACTTCTAATACTATCATTTTGGTGATTTACCTATAGTATTCTCATATTTATGTTAAATGTAGCCAAGGGAAGTTTTGTACATTTTTTACAAATTTATTTATTATTTTTAAAGCTAAATTGTATATAATTGCAATATTAGCCTCTTTTAAAATTTAATTGCATTTAGGTTCAATTTTTTTAATAATTAATGATGTACTATAAATCATTTTAGTACCTTTAATTTATTTACAGAAATTATCTTATTATTTTTATAAATTAAAATAGGGTAAAGAGTGGCAGCTGTTGATACCCAATTTTTCCCTACATATATATTTTTTAATATGCAAAATACTTTCAAAACAGCATATATGTGCATATANACTTTCTAAACTCATCTCAAACCCGTCTAAAACTCATCTGAGCCCCTTGGGCTCTAAACCAAACATGCATGCAAGTCTAATAAAATTATTGTTGGCACCCAATTTTTCCCTACATATATATATTTTTCAATATGCGAAATACATTCAAAACAGCATATATGTGCATATATAAGTATATCCAAGGTTATATTTTTTCACAATTTTCAAAGATTTAAATTGATTTATTTTCCCTTTGTTATCTAAAAAATCTCAATAATTACTTCCAAAACTATCGTTTTGGTGATTTACCGATTGTATTCTCATATTTATGTTAAATGTAGCCAAGGGAATTTTTGTACATTTTTTACAAATTTATTTAGTATTTTTAAAGCTAAATTGCATATAATTGCAATATTAGCCTCTTTTAAAATTTAATTGCATTTAGGTTCACAAGATTAGGTCTGTTATTTTTTAATAATTAATTATGTACTAGAAATTATTTTAGTACCTTTAATTTATTTACAGAAATTATCTTATTATTTTTATAAATTAAAATAGGGAAAAGTGGCTATTTAAATTATAGCCAGATTTGGCTTTTAGTTGTAGCCTAAATTGAACTCAACCCAGCCCAATTTCATACCCAATTAACCCGACCCAAACCCTAAACACACCTACCCGACCCAGCACCAATTAAATCATGGCCGTTGATCTGAAAGATCAGCGGCCTGTATTGATTCTTGCCTTTTTTAATCCTAAACCACCCCAACCCTAATCATTTCCCAAAATCCGCTGCCCTAAGATCTTCTCCTCTCTCAGTAACTCTCAACCAAACCCTAGCTCTTCAACCGCTGACCTCTCTTCTCCGGTCATCTCCGGTGACTTCTCATCGACTCCTAAGCCTCCAATGGCTTCTCTCATGCCATGCTTGCCTTCTCTAAGGTCTTCAAGGGCCCAGGGCCGTGCCGACTCGCATCTAGGGTCTTTCCCTTGTCTGTTCTTGGCTACTCCAGTGTGATTTCGAGCAAAATCACGCTGTATTGGTCACGATCTTTGAGTTTCTGGACAGGTTTCTTCGTCTCATTATGGGTTCTTCTGAAACCCTAATTTCTGCCTATATCTCCTAGATCTATACAGATCTAGAACGATTTGAGTTTGTTCCTTTAATGTTTTACACTGTCCTTAAGGTTTTCTGCAAGAATCATGCGGTTTCAAGTGTTTTTCATCTTCTTCTAAAACTAGGGTTTTTGGAACTTCTTTGAAAACCTTTTTTAACTGATTCTTTGTGTTTTAACTTATATTTCTTGTATATCTTGACTGATTCTATGAGTTTGCTACATCTTTAACTCGTCTATGTTGAAAGCCCTAATTTTTTAGGGGCTTCTTTGTTTGGTTTTGTGTATCAGCATGACTGGCCGGTTCTCGTTTTGAGTTTCTGTGATTTTTCGTGACTATCTTGCCTTGATATGTTTCTACTCAGTTTCTTAGCCTAAACTTACACTGATTCCATGTGCTTGTGTTCATCTTAATTGTTCAAAACTTGCCTCTTTCTCATTGAATCAGTATTGTTTGACTCTCATGTTTGCTAGAGTTGTATGTCGACTCTTAACCATCTATGTCTTACTTTATTTATATGCAAAACATTGACTCATGACTTTCTTTTAATTGATTTTGATTTCCCTGTTTCTTGGTCTGATTTGAACACTTTCCCTTAAACCTTCGATTCCTATCCTATCTACTCAATTTGATTGATTTGTGTACCTTTTTCCACATTGATTTTAGATTCTTACTGACTATCTCCATAATTAGAGTTTTCTGAACTTAGCCCTAATTGTTTACCCTATACTTACTGAATTTGAAATCTTTCCTTTGTTGGTCGTATATTGATTTCTTTCCTTATTTGTTACTTGTCCTTACCGTTTGAACTAATTCCCTTAAATTATGGGAGTGGTTGTACTGATTTTGCTCTAATTGATTCTGAGTTTCATAATTACTATACTATTATGGTTCATGCCTTATTTTACCTAGTTTCGAACTACTATATATACATACTCTCTCATTAACACAAAGACACGAACTTTCTGGTTCTGAACACACACTTACACTAAAAAAGAAAATTCTCTCTCTTGCTTATTACTACTTGTGCTACTTTTTGCTTAGCCGGCTGAAAGCCAAGGCTATACTTTGATGTCCTGCTTACTTTCTTTACTGCAATTTGCTTCTTTAACTGGTATGTTCTGATTAATTTTTCAGCATCAACAACAACATGTTTCTTTACTATTTCTTTCCTTCCAGTCTGCCTCCTGTTTGTATTTAGATAGTTCCATTATTAATGCATGCAATGCTCTGCCCTTGTGTTTGAATAAATGCTTTTGTTATTTATCATAGCTTGTGGACTTTGAATCCCTATCCCTAATGTAGTTAGTATCTGTGGTTGTTTTGAGGCATGACAGCATTGAACATTGCTGTTCATGACCAAAACTTGATCCCTTTGGGATCACAACCTCCATGTTTCCCTTATCTGTTGTGTGTTCTGGTTGATTTACAGGCATGTCAGCACTTCCTATTGCTGTCCATGCCCAAAGTTAGCCCATGCCTAAGTGTATAGGCTCCTTTGCAATGGATTCCCAATCCCCTGCCCCCTCTTGTGAAGTTATTGATTCCCTGAAATGTTAATGGCTATCCCCCATCACCCTTTCCCTCTCCTTTATTCCCTCAGCCCTTAAAACTCTGTTCCTGCACTCTCACTATCTTCTTAGAACTTAAGTTTTGTGCCCCTCATGTGAGTCTTGCCTTGGGGCCCCATGAGCTCCCTCTAAACTTGGACATATGAGGGCTGGCATCTCCACACTGCACTCATCTCTATTCTGGTTGTGTAACTTGGGTATGAGCACCGCCCGGGGTCCTATTGAGGCCTTTAGGGAACTCTGACACACCCAGGTCTGAGAAAGGCTTTGAAATCATGGCATTGGCAAAGATACGGTTCCTTGCATATCTTAGATAGGAAGTCAAATCAGGCTTTCCTATGGTTGTAGCATTTTCTTTCATACTTTCTTTTTGTAATTCATTATTTCTGGTTTGAAATAAGTTGTAATAAACATTTGGGGATGGCTAGTGAAAAGGGTTGGGTGATCATGTATGCTCGAGGGTAGAAAACCTGCCTATAGGACTATTTAAATTCTTTATGTTCAATTCTGCATTTTTAGATACCATATCTATAGGGTTTATCTCATTTTCTCCATGATCAATGTCACACCTAGAAAACCTGCCTATAGGATGTATTTAAATTCTGCATGCCACTTAGATATCATGTTTTAGGTTCTAAACAGCTAAAAATAAGTGTCGCGTTCGTAATGCCGAAATCAGTAACATATAGAAATCATGCCGATAGGGGGTTCGTAAATAAATCTGATTCGCTTCATTCACTCTCAACGTTAGATATCATGTTCATAGGGTTTAAATCAGAAATAATAGATACCATCACTTAAGAACTTGAAACTGGTCCGTTTTAATATCAGTCTATTCTGAATCAGTTTTAAACAATCTAATTCTCTTACTTAACGGGATTTAGATAACATGCCTATAGGATCTCAAACAATTCGTTTTTTTGCTGTTTCGGCGCTTTCTGAATTAAAGTAGGTATCATGCCTATAGGACTCCGTTTAAGCACTTAGGCAAGCCGTAGGTAATAACGTCAATAAAATTGAATTCGCCTTTGTTAATTAGTAACTGCTCCAACCAGCAGGCAGGCCTGATTTGGGCTTCTTATCTGAGGTATCTGATGAATCTGGCTCTGAATCAAACCCCCCTCGTCTTTAGTATTTTTTTCAGACCTAAAAAAGTATGTGCAAGTCATGCTAGTTATGTGTTTTTTTTTATTCAAGGAGGTGCATATGAGCCTTTATCTGTTTATGTGTTCTCCCCAACATGCAGTACGTGTTTTTGTATGTTGCCTTAGATTTTATCCTTTGAAACAAATCAGCCTAATATCCCTTCCCTTTAGGAATAGTAGTCCTAAGTGCCTCCAGGACTGATAGGAATGGGACGGGTAAAAGCATGCAATAGTAATCGAGATCAATCCGCGCTTTAGAACCTTAAACCGGAGGGGGGGGGGGGAGGGTAGATATGGATATGATGACCTGTGCGCTAATACCACGTGTAGCCCCTCTTCTGAGGAGTGATTACCGGGTATTGCATTGATGTGATCCATATTTTAAATAAACCTAGGACCCCCTTTCCCTTATTTCCCTTTTCTTTTAAAAGCATTGCAACTCCTTGTTTAAAATCTGCTTTAATTGCTCTCTCTCATACTTTGTTCCCTTTCAAACATTTGTTATTTGAAATCCCCTCTTGTTTGAGCCTTATTTGTTTATATGTTAATTGCACCCCAATTCACAATGACTGTCTGGTCGGGAACCACACTAGTGGATCCTGAGGGGTGCCTAACACCTTCCCCTTGGGATAATTTCAAGCCCTTACCCAATCTCTGGTTAATCAAACTTAGAATGGAATCTCTATTGGTGTCCTAATGCACCTTAACTCATTAGGTGGCGACTCTTCAAATGCTAAACCCAGTTCCCAAAAGGAATGAGTTGCCCCAAAATGTCATAAACCCGATTTCGCGAGAAAAAGGGGGCGCGACAATCTATATATACATAATACATGTAAACAAACAAAATATACCATACATATTCTTTAGAGTTGTATATTTTATACTTTATATATACCACTGTTATATAATTTATCACATATACTATTGTAATAGAAAATATATAAGAACCACTAGTCGAAGTTATAACATTTTAAAATAATATGTTATTATCCAAGAAGAATTTTGCATATACAAAAAGAAAATAAGAAGAAAGGCATTAGAAAAGAGAAGACAAAAAAGAACGAAGGATTGCATCAGTTATAGAAGATAAAAATCTGAGCGAAAAAATAGGAACACTTGCTATAGCTTTGCTATGGGGTTGATTCTTGTTCGGCTGAATTATAAAAACATTTATTTGAAAGCTATTATGTATTTAGGTCCCGTGAATGTAATTAACTAATGTTGCTATAGTTTTGCAAATTTTCTTTAAATATTGCCTAGTTATGTTTCTGTGATCCAGATAAAATTGTTGCTATAGCATAGATTTTTTTGGCAACAAAATTTTCTTGTTGACAAATATGTTAATTTTGTTGTCATATTCTATGGTTTAGATAATAAACTTTAAAATTTTAAAAATAACAACAACGCTCTAGCAACAACTACAGTATTGTTACCGAATTTTAATAAATGGCAACAACTAATTTTAGTTGTTGCAAAAAATAGAACTTTTAACATAATAAAGTGAAATTATAAACATAATTGGCAACAATAAAGTTTTTTTGTTGGCAATAAATATTATTTTGACATACGTGGGTTGTGGCCTAAAACTTTCGATTTTTCGCCAAAATCAAGCGGCAAACCTTTCCCTTTTAATTACTTTTCCCGGTTTTTTAGCCCACTCACTAATAATCATTCTGGCTAGGGTTTTTCTTATCAGTTCTACTTGAAAGAGCTCCTCCCCCGCTGCATCCTCTTTGTTGCTTCGTGTTGCGGCTGACAGGAAAAGAACCGGTAAGAATTCAATCTTTAATTGCTTTACCCGATTGCTTCACTAAATTATGGAAATACCAATATTTGTGATTGTCTTTTATCAATGAAGTACTTAATGGGTATGGGTATCTTAAAATTTTCTATGCCAGAGAAGGATTTGCAATGTTTTCTCCTCTAATTCCTTATGCTACAGAAAGACGCTTTGCATATATTTTTCTTTTATTGTTGTCTAGTTTGTTGTTCCTTTTTTTCAATTCATCTTCTACTAACGTTTTTATACATGTTCTATGCATAATAACAGAATGAAACTAGTACTGAACACGAAAGTTTTTCTCTGTTATTCGTGAAAATTTGATAGGTAAAACTATAAGTTTCAAAGAGAATTTTTCAGACATATAATTTGATCAATTTGAAAATTTCTTCCAATGATTTTTATATTGCATCGTAGAAGTCAGTTTTATCATATCCTTGCGAATCAAATACAGCTTTATCGAAGCAAGATCCTATCGGATCAATTTCTTGAGATTTCATTGTATGCAGCAACAAAATTCGGTCTGTTGCGTAATTCCACATTAAAGCTTCTACCAGTAGTCTTCTTTAGAACAAAAACGTCCATAATAGGTTCTGAAGAAATTTTGATTCGATCAGTAATTAGTTGAAACGGATAATATTGAAAGTTAAAGCCTGTATAAATTTTTTGTAGCATAAGGTTTTGTAGGATAAGGTGAACGAATATATTGCTGAACAAATACAAGAAATTGAAGAGGATACCGATTTGTACACGATTGTTAATGCTGCATTTGTGAAAGTTGTTGGAGAAATGTCAAGTTATTGTCGGGGTCAAGGATCGGGAGTTAAGTCAACAAGTAGGAGATCCATGAATGGAATTCAAGAGAAACTGCAAGCACAACAAAAAGAGGCAGAAGAAGAACATCGTAAACGAAAAAGTGTAGAATGCCAGCTAAAAGAAGTACAGAAATATCTTGAGGAGGAGCGGAAAAATCGAGAAGCCATGGTGCTTGACCAAAAATTATTAAAAAGAGAGCATGATGGCACTACCATCCCATATACTAAGTACTGAGGTATTTCATTACTTACTTTTGATCCTAAGAATATTTCTGTTACAATAAAAGTGGTAGCATGTTGCTAGAATTGCTCTAAACACAAGAAAATAGATAATATCTAATTGAAGCATAACTCTAAAATTGATTGCAAATAAGTGTCCAGCATACATACTTGTAAAGTAAAAATCACTCATGTACTAAACTAGTAAATGATACCTTATTACTTACATATGATCCATAAAATAACACCACAGGGCATGCCTGTATTGATTAATTACTTTTGCCGCTCTCACTATTTCATTTTCTGACTCCTTCACATATCATTCCTTTTTACTGATTTGTACGACAAATTAAGCTATGTAGTTTTATTATGTTTAATAGAATAGAGTTACTGGTGGAATTCTCAACATTATTTCTAATTTAAGTGGTTCAAGTGAGGCAAGTCGTTCAAGACTTATGGATAACATCACGGTAAGAAATTTTGTCTAACTCTTGTAAAAATAAATTTGTTGGTTGATATTGTTCAATATCATGCTTGTATTATAGTTTTCAGTTACAATTTATTTAGTTCTTTGTCATTTGAGTTCAAAATCACCAAATTGAGATATTATGACCATAACATGTTATGCTTTTTGTGCTCTTTTATGTGAGATGCGCAACAATGGATGCTAAGTTAAATAGAAATACAACGGGGTATAACGATATTATATTACGAACAGTTCCCAAACCTTTACGAATTACAATTGTGCATTGTAATCACTACAACAGAGAAAGAGCATAGTTTTGCTTAATAGTATGATAAAGTATTTGGAGTGCCTTAAAAGTTACTTGGAATTGTTATTTGTCCTGGTCCTGGTACTCAAAAATTGATTAGTCAGGCATATATAGTACATGGTAGAATTTCAATAGTAGATGTTAGCTTTCCTCTTTTATGTTACATGGTGCAAGTTCGATCAATTTCAAGGCGATCGCCTTCCCTTGCCACAACTTTAGGTCCAGGGAATTGTACATTTACTGTCGTGATACTCTTGGAATTTCCACTTCCTAGAATGTTGAATTAGCACTGTTAAGCCATCTAGTAAATCGAATTACTAAATATTCTGTCAATACTTGTATCAATGATGGGAAGAAAAAAATTCCTAATGACGGTCAAATCAAAACCTCGAACTATATCAAAAAAAAATATTGACTGAATCTCTGAAGCTCTGCGGATTGTGTTATGTTGAAGCTGAATGTACAATGCTCTGTTTCTTATGTTTAGCGTATGAAAATTCATTCTAATTAATGGGGTTGATAATGAGGCATGTTAGAATTGATTTTGTTGAGTTATATTAGGAGTGTATCACGTTAATTGATCCCATTTCTGTTATTAGATAGCTGGACAGAATTATTTTTAAGGTGATTGCCGTTACCGTATTCATGAATACATGGCGCAAATACATGTGAATACAGTTCCGACTGGACTTCCCTATTTTTAGGCGCTTTTTGCTATTGTATTCATGAATACATTAGCGCGAATACAGTGACTGTAACAACTAAATAGAAGCTATAGGAAGTAATTATGTATATAGTAGCTACAGGAAGTTAATAACCACTAAACAATAATGGTTTCTAAAAATTACTCTAATTTTTATCCTAATCTCATAAAGTGCATCCTAAATTATTTGATATCATATCATTTGTAATTTTAATATACAGGTTTCAAAAATTTAGATTATTTAAGATATATTTTCTCGATCAAAAAACTTATAAAAACTATTTTATTTATTTGATTCTGACCACTACGACATTAAGTTTGACCAATATAATATTTTTTACTACATGCCAGCCAAATGGGGACGCCGGAAACAGGGAATATTTTTCTTACTATAATTCACTCATTCATTTAATTTTGGCCAGATAGCGAAGAGTTTATGGAACTAAAAATTAACGAAGAAGGTGTTTGACCAAAAGAGCGTTAAAATCTTTTTGATTAAATTAATTAATGATAATGAAGGAGTAAATCTTAGTCAAGCGTAATCAGCTCCAGATCTAAAAATATATAGCAATACAATGAGTGAAACGTAAGAACAATCAATATTTATCGATATTCAATATCTCATCTTTGGTGAGATAGAAAGAAAAATTAGTTTACATCATTCAGAGGAGAAAATTGCAAGAGAAAGAGTAGAGAAAAAAAGTTCCGCCCCCTTTTCCGAGAACTCCTGTCACGACCCGGATTTCTCACCCTTGGGGGTCGTGATGGCGCCTGCTCGTAGTAGCTAGGCAAGCCACACATCTAGAATCCATAAATACTTTTGTTTAAAATCCATTTTTACCAATTTAATTAACGGGAAATAAAAAATTAAACGACAGCGAAATCTATTATTTAGCGGAAGACTTAAACGATATAAACCAAATAATAAGGAAAAAAATCCACATGTGCCTCTACCCAGAACTGGTGTCACAACATTCACGGACTACTAAGATTCACTACATACAACCGTTTGAAAGAAAGTAACACTGTCTGTCTCGAATATAAGAGATAACAGATCATAAATAAAAATAGAGGAGACGCCGGGCCTGCGGACGCCTGCAAGGCTACCTTGGTGTCTCAGTGAACTGAAGGCTGGCTCCCGAGCTACTGCTGCTGTTCGGGACCTGGGTCTGTGCAATAGAGCATAGAGTGTAGTATCAGCACAACCGACCCCATGTGCTGGTAAGTGCCTAGCCTAACCTCGGCGAAACAGTGACGAGGCTAGACAGGACTACCACGAAAACCTGTATAGTTATATATATATCTACAACGGGAAAATAACAAGAACAAACATTTTAAAAGGGAGGAACATGCTTCGGGGGTAGCAGATAATACAGACTTTCAAGAAAATAATAAAGAACATCAATAATTTAACTTTAACACGGTTAAGGGAAATAAAAGCAAATTTCACTATCAGTACATATCTCGTTGCAGGCGTGCAACCCGATCCCATTTCTCAATAATCAAATCTCGTGGTAGGCGTACCACCCGCTCCCATTTTATTTAATCTCGTGGTAGGCGTACCACCCGCTCCCATTTCATTAAATCTCATGGTAGGCAGGTGGTACCTGCTCCCATTTCATTAAATCTCGTGGTAGGTGTACCACCCGCTCCCATTTTATTAAATCTCGTGGTAGGCGTACCACCCGCTCCCATTTCATTTAATCTCGTGGTAGGCGTACCACCCGCTCCCATTTCATTAAATCTCGTGGTAGGCGTACCTCCCGCTCCCATTTTATTATGTTAACAGTTCTTCCCAACGCAATTTACTCCAACAAACAGAACAATTGATACGAATTCATAAGACAACAAGTACACAATAACTATGACTCACTGAGGAAAACAAGAAATGACAAGTAACAAATAAATTATGGACTTTAAGGAGAAAATAGGCAATTTAATATTTAGTATGCTAGATGTCAAGTAGCAACTAAGTCACATAAACATGTAACAATTATAGCATAAATTCGAAACATAATGTTGCGCAAGGATACCTCGAGCCAATAATAACAAGTAACACAATAAAGGAAAATGCCAACATAAAGATTCACAGTAATGGTGGAATAAGACAATTAATGCACTTGAACCGATAACAACAAGAAGATCAGTAAATAGAAGTAAAGGACAGCATAACTCAATTATCAGCAAAATCAGGAAAATCAAAGACAAGTGCACGGCATCACCCTTCGTGCTTTAACACTCTTCCTCACCCAAACAACAATCGCAAACAAGGGCAAGGGAAATAAACAAGAACATATAGGAATCCCGGCAAGGGAACAACAATTAAACAATTAAATCCCGGCGAGGGAACATTTCAATAACTCTTTCTCTATCTTTCACTTGTACTTCATAACTCACTTTACCACTTGAGCCAATGCTCCAAAGGGTTTAATCATTTCATATACTTTCACAATTCATTATATAACTCGAGCCAATGCTCCAAAGGGTTTAATCATTTCATATACTTTCACAATTCGTAGTATAACTCGAGCCAATGCTCCAAAATGTTCAAAGGTTTCAATTCCTTCCACAAACTTTTCACAACAACTAGAAATCATCGCCAAAGCATGAAGAATAAAACGAAATCATGAAAATCACAATATAAGACTCATGGTCATACTTGACACCAACGTATAGATACTCGTCACCATGCCTATACGTCATACTCAACAATTATCACGTAGCAAATAGGACTCAACTCCTAATCCCTCAAGCTAAGGTTAGACCGAACACTTACCTCGATGCTTTGAATTCAACTCGAGTCTCAATTATGGCTTTACCCCTCGATTCCACCACCAATCCGCTCGAATCTAATCACAAGTTACATAATTACATCAATGAACGCTAAATGAATCAATTTGAATGCATAAAAATGAATTTCGCAAAGTTTTGCCCAAAAATTCCAAAATTGCCCCCGGGCCCACGTGGTCAAAACCCGAGGTTCGAACCAAAACCCGGTTACCCATTCCCCCACGAACCCAAATATATGATTTATTTTGAAATCGGACCTCAAATTGAGGTCCAAATCCCCAATTTTAGAAAAACCTAGGTTCTACCCAAAACCCCCAATTTCACCCATGAAAATCATATATTAAGTTGAAAACATGTTAAATGATGTTAATGATTGAAAGAAATGAGTAAAAATCAACTTACAATTGACTTAGAAGAAGGTCTGTTCTTGAAAAATCGCCCAAAGGAGTTGTGTTTTGAAAATGGGGTGAAAATGTCTTAAAGATCGACTAAGTATGAAAAATGCAGGTTGCAGATATGGGAATTGCGAATAAAGTTTTGGGAATTGCGAAATGGGAATTGCGGAAAAAGTTTGGGAATTGCGAACAAAGTTTGGGAATTGCGAACAAGTCTGGGGATTGCGAGAAAAGTTTGGAAAATGCGAACCTGGTAATTGCGAACAAAGTTTGGGGAATGCGAACAAGCCTGGGAATTGCGAGAAAAGTTTGGGAAATGTGAAGCCTGGTAATTGCGAACAATGTTTGGGAAATGCGAACAATCCTGGGAATTGCGAGAAAAGTTTGGGAAATGCGAAGCCTGCAGGCCTGCAATTCCTTAAGTCCAAAATTTCACCCCGTGGCCTATCCAAAACTCACCCGAGCCCTCGGGGCTCCAAACCAAACATACACACAACCTCAAAAACATCCTACTGACTTATCCGTGCGACCAAATCGCCAAAATAACATCATATACATCGAATTAAGCCTCAAAATCCATGATTTCTTCCAAATTTCATAAAACATCAAATTTTCCATTTTAAGTCCAAAACATGTCAAACGACGTCCGGTTTCAACCAAACTTTACAGAAAGTGCTTAAACCACATATAAGACCTATACCGGGTGCCGGAACCAAAATACGGGCCCGATACTATCGCTTTCTAACCAGATTTTATTTCCAATTTCCTTAAATATTTTCAGAAAATAATTTTACTCAAAAATTCATTTCTCGGGCTTGGGACCTCGGAATTCGATTCCGGGCATACGCCCAAGTCCCATATTTTCCTACAGACCCTCTGGGACCGTCAAATCATGGGTCTGGGTCCATTTACCCAAAGTGTTGACCGAAGTCAAATTTGTTCATTTTAATATCAAAACTTAGCATTTTTCACAAAATTTTATATTTAAGCTTTTTGGCTACGCGCTCGGACTGCGCACGCAAATTGAGGCAACTCTAAATTGAGGTTTTCAAGGCCTCGGAAGTACAGAATGGGTAAGAAAACAGGTGATGACCCTTTGGGTCGTCACATTCTCCACCTCTAAAATAACCATCCGTCCTCGAACGGACAAAAGAAAGAAGTACCTGAGTCGGGAAAAAGATGAGGATAACAACTCCGCATATCAGACTCGGACTCCCAGGTCGATGCCTCAGGAGGCTGACCTCTCCACTGAACACGAACAGCAGGAAAACTCTTGGATCTCAACTGACGAACCTGCCGGTCTAGAATAGCTACCGGCTCCTCCTCATATGACAAGTGATTGTCCAACTGGACAGTGCTGAAACCTAACACGTGGGCTGGATCGTCGTGATACCTCCGAAGCATGGACACGTGAAAAACTTGATGCGCGGCTGATAAGCTAGGCGGCAATGCAAGTCTATAAGCCACCTCTCCCACTCGATCAAGAATCTCAAACGGGCCAATGAACCTAGGGCTAAGCTTGCCCTTCTTCCCAAACCTCATCACGCCCTTCATAGGAGACACTCGGAGCAATACCCGCTCACCAACCATAAATGCCACATCTCGAACCTTGCGATCTGCATAGCTCTTTTGCCTAGACTGAGCTGAACGAAGCCTATCCTGAATGATCTTGACCTTGTCCAAGGCCTCCTGAACCAAATTTGTACCCAACAACCGAGCCTCTCCCGGCTCAAACCATCCAACCGGAGACCGACACCGCCTACCGTATAAAGCCTCATAAGGAGCCATCTGGATGCTCGACTGGTAGTTGTTGTCGTAGGCAAGCATCGCCAATGGCAAAAACTGATCCCACGAACCTCTAAAGTCAATGACACTGGCTCGAAGCATGTCCTCCAAAATCTAACTGGTTTGCTCGGGCTACCCGTCCGTCTGGGGATGAAATGCTGTGCTCAACCCAACTCGCGTGCCCAACTCTCGCTGAACTGCTCTCTAGAAGCGCGAGGTAAACTACGTACCCTGGTCCGAAATGATAGATACGGGCACACCATGAAGACGAACAATCTCCCGAATGTAGATCTCAGCTAACCACTCGGATGAATAGGAGACTGCCACAGGAATGAAATGCGCCGACATTCCTACTCAAAGCATCGGCCACCACATTGGCCTTTCTCGGATGATTTAAAATGGTGATATCATAATCCTTCAACAACTCCAACCACCTCCTCTGCCTAAAATTCAACTCCTTTTGCTTGAACAAATACTGAAGACTCTTGTGATCCGTGAACACCTCACATGCGACGCCATACTGATAATGCCTCCAAATCTTCAATGCGTGAACTATGGCTGCCAACTCCAAATCATGAACCGGATAGTTCTTCTCATGAATCTTCAACTGCCGTGAAGCATAGGCAATAGCCTCGCCATCCTGCATCAACACTGCACCAAGTCCAATACGAGATGCACCACAATAAACTGTATAAGGCCCGGAACCTGTGGGCAAAACCAACACCGGTGACATAGTCAGAGCTATCTTGAGCTTCCGAAAGCTCGCCTCACACTCGTCCAACCATCTGAACTGGGCACCCTTCTGGGTCGACCTGGATACCCTCTGCTGACACAACATGACCCAAGAATGCAACTGAACTCAACCAGAACTCACACTTTGAAAACTTGGCGTACAACTGACTATCTCTCAAAGTCTGAAGAACCACTCTAAGATGCTGCTCGGGCATTTGTCAACCCGAATGACATAACCAAGAACTCATAATGCCCGCACCGAGTGCGGAAAGCTATCTTAGGGACATCGGATGCCCTAATCCTCAACTGATGGTAGCCATATCTCAAGTCAATCTTTGAAAATACCTTGGCACCCTGAAGCTGATCAAACCAATCGTAAATCCTCGGCAATAGATATATATTCTTGATTGTTACCTTGTTCAATTGCCGGTAATCAATACACATTCTCATTGACCCATCATTCTTCTTGACAAATAACACCGGCGCTGTCACACCTCCTTTTTTTCTACACCTGTGAGGGTGTAAAGGAGTTTTTCCAATTAAAGGACAGTCGGAACGGGATTTATTATTAATATTCAGAGTCGCCACTTAGGAGATTAATGGTGTCCCAAGTCACCGGTTGAATCCCGATCCGAGGAAATTATGACTCTATTAACAGTCCGCGAACCAGAACTCCGAGTAAGGAATTCTGTTAACTCGGGAGAAGGTATTAGGTACTCCCGGATTCCGTGGTTCTAGCACGATCGCTCAACTGTTGTATTTGCTTTTATCTGATCTTAAAACATATTCTAACCTATATGCCTTTTAGTAGTAAACCATTTTTTATTGTTATTTTTAATAAGAATTGCAACGTCGTAAAAATGCGTCTCGAACCACGTCGCACCAGTGCACCCGTAATTGTCAACACATTTCAACTTCGTTGAGATTTGGATTTGGGTCACATAAATGTGCACCCACATTTAGGAAAGTAATATTATTAAAATACGCGCCTAAAGCAACTACGCGTTTTGGCTTTGCGAGGGCCATGAAATTTGCTAAATGGCATGCCTCGGATTCTAATTGTTTTAAAAGAAATATTTGAACGGGGGCCAAGCATCTGAGATTTTATCGGGCTTGGCGCGCCTCAATTTATTCTAGCTTAACGGTTCTAAACTAATTCATGAGGGTCATGCACTACGAGTTATCTAATTATGGCTCACTTCAATCTATTTAATGGGCTTGATCCGCTAGAACTAAATGTGATTAAAGGCTCCCCTCCAACTCACTAATGATTCGCACGAGGAGAGTTACTTATTCCGAGCAAAGGGATCAGTCTAACACAAATGGACCGAGGGCCTAACTGATAAACCTGATGAGATTAAACATGGTTGCAGATTTAATGCATGAAGAAATCGGGCTCCAGGTGAAGCCAGGCCCAGCGACGCGAAATCAACATTGGGTCCAGCATGGGGCCCAGTGGTCCACAGGCATAAGACTACTTTGAATTCCAAATTAATATCAATCCAAGTTGGCTCATGAGAGAGCCCAATTTTAACGCAGGCCAGCTTCAAACAGAGATGAAGCTTTTGATTTTACAGCACATGTTATTTTGCCTCAAGGGAATTAAACAATTTCTGATTCTAAAACACATTTCAATACCTTCCACGCAAACACCTTAATCCAAACATCAATACGAGCCTAATTTAAATTATAGCAACCATCCGGGAATCATTATTGAAACTAACACATAATTGTTCAAGTTACTTGCTCACTAAATGATCATTCTGTTCCATTTCCTAAATTATTAATAGGCCTATTCGAATTATTACAACGGGGCTGCAGTTTTACAATAAAATAGGCTCATATTCAGGACTTCTAGTTCTAACCTGTATATGCAATATTCAGATATTGAGAACATGAACTACAATCAATTCCAAATGTCTCAACAGTTTCGAAAACAGTCTGATCCAGTCTTAATTATACAGTCCAGATTTATACACATACAAATCGATTCTAAACTATGCTGTACAATTAAATTTAATGCCTATTTAACTGCCAACACCCACAATCCAGGCAGCATATTTCAGGATCAAATAAGAGAGTAATTGTATTCCATTTCAAGCTCAAAGCTACAGCAGAGTCGACTCAAGCGTGTACCTGGAAGTCAGTGAGCAATAGGAAGAAGAAAGATCAGCAGCAGTAACAGTTCTCAGCAGCAACCCAGGAATAAGTTCAAAATTCAGTAATAAACTAGTTGATACAGCAAATTCAGGAGCAGATTCGAAACTCCAGCGATAGATCAGACACAGCAACAATTTCTATCACTGAAGCAAACCAAAACCAACTCGAATACCCAGAAATGAACACAGGGAAGCAAACACTCAAACTAAGATCACAGTTGACTCGAATCTCCCAAATCCACTACCTAGATGACTCAAACCGTCTTCAATCCTCCAATATTGAACAAAACACAAGGCAATTCAAGTAGCTTTCATCCTATATGAGCTAGAGAATTGAATTCAATGATCGAATCTGAAAATGACCTAAGTAACCCTAATATAACAGTAATTTTTTGGGATTTTTCTATTAGATTTCTATTGTTTTTTGGATTTTTGAAGATTTCTATGTTGTTGACATATCAGGCATGAGGGAGGCATGGGGGTCATGGGGTGTTGTTTTGGGGTGGTTTGAAGGCGGCGCCGCCGTGGGCGGCGGAGGCGGTGCCTAGGTTTTTGGCTATTCGAGGGAATCGACTGGGATTCGAGGGAAATAGATTGGGGGTTTGGAATGGGGAGGGTGAGAGGACCTCATGGTGTAAATTTGGTGGTATTTGGTGGCCGGCCGCCAGCGGAGGCGATTTCCGGCCGGTGGTTCGCGGTGGTTCACGGTGGTTCACGGTGAGGAGTTCTCTAGGATGTGGAGACGGTGAGAAGGGGGGTAGGGGAGGGGTGTTCAGACAATTAAATATTAATGACTCCCGACTTCTGAGCCGTTGGATCGCCCAACCTCGACGGCTCAGATCTGCTAACGACGAAACGGTGTCGTTTGGTTGTAACGGGAGACGGGTCGGTATTGGGGTATGGATTTGGGCTGGGGTTTGATTTGGTTTTGGGGGGGGGGAGAAATCCGTTTGGGCTTGGAGAAGGGTGAATGAATTTTGGCCCAAAAAAAAAATCTATTTCTTCATCTCCTTTTGAAATCTCCTTTTATTTTCAAATTCTTTTTGATTTCTTTTCAAAATAAAACTAGGATAAAATCTAAGCTAATTCCTAAATGCAATTAACCCTACCACATTGCACTAATTAACTAACAATTATCAACAAACTAATGAAAACCCAATTTCTCAAGAATTCCAAACTAAAATTAAAAGTGCAACAATAAACTATTTATGTGATTTTCACCAATTTATAAAACAATTAATTTGTTAATTAATCCTAAAATGGAAAGTTAAATCCTAAATGCAAATGCGACATATATTTTTTATATTTTTCACTAATTCAAAAGCACAAATAAATGCAAACGATTAACAGAAAAATGCCACCAAAATCCACAAAATTGAAAATAATGAAAAGAAATTATTTTGTTTGAAATTATAGGAATAATTCATATAGGGCAAAAATCACGTGCTCACAGCTGCCCCTCTTTGCTCGGAAATACGAAGAGTTTTCGTGCAAAGATAAGTGAGCAAATACGAGCAATTTTTGCCCGTTTGAATACTCCGTGTGAAGCTTTTTGAAAGGTTTGACCGCACCCTGCTTCCGAGGCTGCCTACATATCCTTGGCTAAAAAGGAATCAGGTCAGTGTAGTTCGGGAAGGTCTGGTAGCTGGGACTACCATGAAGCTGTGGTTTCACTGTTGCTGCTGCTGCTGCTACTGCTTACTGAACCCCCTTATTACACCGTGTCAAAATAAAAAGAAGCTAGACTAAGCTACGATCTATGAATTACAAAAGTCCTATCTATGTCTTCAAACTTGTTCTTATGTTGCCCTGAACTTGTATCTTGTAATCTTCCGATGGTATTCCTGTTGTTGTTTTGCATGGTGATCGGCGATATTGCTACCATTCCTCCGAATGATGCTTGATTACTTGAAACATGTGTCCATTTTCCAGGTGATGCTTGACCGCTGAACTCGAATGTATTCCCTGCTCTCCAGGCGGGTTCCTGATTGCTGTTTGAACGGTATTCCTCTGTTCTTCAGGCAGGCTCCTGATTGTTGAAACTTGAAGTGTATGCCTCTGTTCTCCAGGCGGGCTCCTGACTGCTGAAACCTGAAAATTGCCTCTCTCAGGCGGGGCTCCTGATTGCTAAAAACTTGAAAATAAATGCCTCTGTTTTCCAGGCAGGCGCCTGATTGCTTAAATTGAAATGTATTCCCTTGTTCTCCAGGTGGGCGCCTGATTGCTGAAACTTGAAATGTATTCCCTTGTTCTCCAGGTGGGCGCCTGATTGCTGAAACTTGAAATGTATCCCCTTGTTCTCCAGGTGGGCGCCTGATTGCTTAAATTGAAATGTATTCCCTTGTTCTCCAGGTGGGCGCCTGATTGCTTAAATTGAAATGTATTCCCTTGTTCTCCAGGTGGGCGCCTGATTGCTGAAACTTGAAATGTATTCCCTTGTTCTCCAGGTGGGCGCCTGATTGCTGAAACTTGAAATGTATTCCCTTGTTCTCCAGGTGGGCGCCTGATTGCTGAAACTTGAAATGTATTCCCTTGTTCTCCAAGTGGGCGCCTGATTGCTGACAAAATAAACAACAAAGAAAATTTCTGCTCCTGTTCCAATCAAAGAAAAATTTGTTAATGTAAAATGGTGGTTAGCTGCTGGCATTCTTGTTGGCCATGCTCCCGTTTCCGACTTTGCTCTGACTTGCTTCTTTGGACTTGCTTTGACTTGTCACGATTTCCCAATTGACTTTCAACCCTCTGATCTTGATGACCCACATGTTTTACCTCGTATCACTATTTGGTGTTTCTGTTCCCTTCTTGTGAACCTTGCTTCTCCCTCACAACCATCTGATTATTCCACTGATTTTCATTGGTCCTTCATGTTTTACTCTCTTGTGACATGTCCCCACCTTGTTGTGCCATCTAGCTGGGAAGCTGGTAGTTAGCTTTGACATCCTTCTGTTGTTTTTGAATAGAACTGACACTAAAACATCTTATAGACAGACTTCAAGAGAAAGAAATGCAATGACCTCGAAGGTTTTGAGGATAGAAAAACTATGAAAACAGATGAGGTGTAATGAAGAGAAAAAGGACAGGACTTATCTGAGCGGAAAAACTGATTCCATTGATCGTGTCATGTATTTTGGATTCCAGCCTAGTCTGTCCAACCAATCAATTATCAATTACCACATTCGTTGTCTCATACTTTCATGCCCGACTCTCGCCAAGCTCAAACCTTGCTTGTTTTGCCATGTTTCAAACAACCTTCAACCACAGACTTTTTGCCCAACTGAAAGATCTCACTTTCGCCTTACAGTGCCCGTGAGGGTTTTCACCAATAAGACTCTCTCATTTTAATATCTCTCAAACTCACCTCGCCTTACGGTGCCCGTGAGGGTTTTCACCAATAAGACTCTCTCATTTTCATTTCTCTCAACTCACATCGCCCTATGGTGCCCGCGAGGGTTTTCACCGATAAGACTCTCTCATTTTATCATTTTCCTTCTGTCACCAGAGTGTTGTCTCCGACATGAGTCGCTTTACCTACCCGTATTGACATTTCTGAAATTGATTAGAAGGTCTTTCTTTGGACCGTATCACCCAGTCTCTGGTGCTCATACTTCACCTGCTGACAATTAAGGCGCCGAGCTACAAACCCAACTATATCTTTCTTCATCCGCCTCCACCAATAATGCTGTCTCAAATCTTGGTACATCTTCGCGGCACCCGGATGAATTGAATACCGCGAACTATGGGCCTCCCCTAAAATCAACTCTCGAAGCCCATCAACATTGGGTACACAAATTCGACCCTGCATCCTCAATACCCCGTCATAACTAATGGTAACATCTCTGGCATCACCTCGCAGAACCTTGTCCTTGAGGACGAGCAAATGAGGGTCATCAAACCGCTCTCCCGGATACGATCAAACAAGGAAGNTTACAACTTTCGGAATCATATCCCTTGCGACAACCATAACTTCTGCCCCAGTTTCTTTCTTTGGGATTCTTGGAGTTTTCCTCTGTTGTGACTGAACCTCAGTGAGGCTGCCTACGTACCCTTTCGGGATCAAGTCAAACGTAGTTCAGGCATAGAACTACTTTATTGTGGCGATCTTTCTTTCTTCCACTTTTCCTTTTCTTTCTTTTCATTTCTTTTCTTTTCCTTTTCTTTTCTTTTCTTTTCTTTTCCTTTTTTCTTCTTTTTCTTTTCTTTTCTTTTCTCTTTTTTCCTTTCTTTCCTTTTCCTTTTTTCTTTTCTTTTCTTTTGGATTGTTTTTCTCTTGTTTCTCCGCTGATTTTCCCCGCTCGGGCTTTCGAGTTCTGTTATTGATTCCGAAAGAGGGATACGAAAGGAAATATAATAAGGCTCAAAGGGGATAACAAAGGATACAGTGTTTGGGTAGCAGAACAAAGTGCCTTCATCATTTCAATCTCAAAACATGCCAAATACAATCAGGTACACAAAGATAAAGAAAATCATACATAATATCTCTTGACTGCATCAGAATTGATGGCCATTTCAACACATTTTCCTTCCACGTCCGTTAGATATAGAGCGCCATTGGACAAAACTCTGGTTACAACAAATGACCCTTGCCAGTTTGGGGCGAACTTTCCTTTTGCCTCAGCCCAATGAGGTAGGATACGTCTGAGCACCAACTGTCCTACTTCGAACTTCCGTGGACGCACTTTCTTATATGCTCTTGCCATTCTTCGTTGGTACAATTGACCATGACACACTGCTGCCAGTCGCTTCTCATCAATCAAACTTAATTGTTCCAGGCGGGCTTTAACCCATTCATCATCATCAATCTCTGCCTCTGCGATGATTCGGAGGGATGGGATTTCAACCTCTGCGGGTATTACTGCTTCGGTTCCATATACCAATGAGTAAGGAGTCGCTCCTACTGAAGTGCGGACAGTAGTGCGATAGCCTAACAAAGCAAAAGGTAACTTTTCATGCCATTGCCTTGACCCTTCTACCATTTTTCGAAGTATTTTCTTGATATTCTTGTTAGCTGCCTCGACTGCCCCATTTGCCTTAGGACGATATGGAGTGGAATTGCGGTGCATGATCTTAAACAGCTGACATGTCTCGTCCATCAAATGACTATTGAGATTGGCACCATTATCTGTGATGATTACCTTCGGGATCCCGAACCGGCATATGATATTTGAATGTACGAAATCGACAACCGCCTTCTTAGTCACGGATTTGAAGGTTTTTGACTCCACCCATTTAGTGAAGTAATCAATAGCTACTAGAATGAATCTATGCCCATTTGAGGCTGCAGGCTCAATCGGACCGATAACATCCATTCCCCAGGCAACAAACGGCCATGGTGCTGACATTGTATGCAGTTCAGACGGTGGAGAATGGATCAAATCCCCGTGTATCTGACATCGATGACATTTGCGCACGAAGCTGATGCAACCCCGTTCCATAGTGAGCCAATAGTAACCTGCTCGAAGGATCTTCTTTGCCAATATATATCCACTCATATGAGGTCTGCAAACTCCCGCATGTACCTCAGACATGATAACTGTAGCCTGTTTGGCATCTATGCATCTCAATAACCCAAGATCTGGAGTTCTCTTGTACAACACTCCTCTGCTTGCCAAGCGTCGAATTGCTCTCTTTTGATCCCCTGTAGCTTGTGTCCGGTATACTCTCATCCGGAGATATTCTTTTATATCATGGAACCATGGCTCACCATCAAACTCTTCCTCCACCACATTATAATAGGCATGCTGATCTCGAACCTGAATCTGTAACGGATCCACGTAAGCCTTGTCCGGATGATGCAACATAGATGCCAAAGTGGCCAAAGCGTCGGCAACCTCATTGTGCATCCTTGGAATGTGTTTGAAATCTATTGATTGAAACCGCTGACGAAGTTCATGCAAACACTGCCGGTATGGTATGAGCTTCAAATCTCGTGTTTCCCACTCCCCCTGAATCTGGTGTACAAGAAGGTCCGAGTCACCCATGACCAAGATTTCCTGGACACCCATGTCTATGGCCAACCTCAATCCCAGGATACATGCTTCGTACTCAGCCATGTTGTTGGTGCAATAGAAACGAAGTTGAGCAGTGACGGGGTAATGTTGCCCTGTTTCAGAAATCAGTACTGCTCCTATTCCGACACCCTTGGCATTGGCAGCTCCATCAAAGAAAAGTTTCCATCCAGGATTCTCGACCTGTCCTAATTCTTCAACATGCATTATCTCCTCGTCCGAGAAGTATGTATTCAAAGGCTCATATTCATCATCAACGGGATTCTCAGCTAGATGATCAGCCAACGCCTGTGCTTTCATTGCAGTCCGAGTCACGTAGACAATATCAAATTCCGTAAGCAGGATTTGCCATTTCGCTAACCTCCCTGTGGGCATGGGCTTTTGAAATATATACTTCAATGGGTCCAACCGAGAGATGAGATAGGTAGTATATGCTGACAAGTAATGTTTCAGCTTTTGCGCTACCCAGGTTAAAGCACAACACGTCCTCTCGAGTTGAGTGTATTTTACCTCATATGATGTGAACTTCTTGCTGAGGTAGTAAATCGCCTGCTCTTTCCTTCCTGTGATGTCATGTTGCCCCAGTACACAACCAAAAGAATTGTCCAACACAGTCAAGTAAAGGATCAAAGGCCTTCCTGGCTCTGGCGGGACCAACACAGGTGGACTAGCTAAATACTTCTTAATCTTGTCAAATGCTGCTTGACATTCGTCTGTCCATCTGACCGCAGCATCTTTCTTTAGCAGCTTGAAAATGGGCTCACAAGTAGTTGTAAGCTGGGCAATGAACCTGCTAATGCAATTCAACCTGCCAAGCAAACTCATCACCTCCTTCTTGTTCCTTGGTGGCGGTAGCTCCTGGATGGCTTTAATCTTGGCCGGGTCTAATTCAATACCGCGCCGACTCACTACAAATCCCAACAACTTCCCCGACGGGACTCCAAACGCACACTTTGCTGGATTAAGCTTGAGGTTGTACCTGCGGAGTCTCTGGAAGAATTTCCTCAAATCCCGAACATGGTCACATTGTTTCCTCGACTTTATGACCACGTCGTCCACATAGACCTCAATTTCCTGATGTATCATGTCATGGAACATGGTAGTCATTGCCCTCATATACGTTGCCCCTGCGTTCTTCAACCCAAATGGCATGACCCTGTAACAATAGGTTCCCCATGGCGTAATGAAGGCCGTCTTTTTCGCATCCTCCTCATCCATCAAAATCTGGTGATAGCCCGCATAACAATCCACGAAGGAACCAATCTCATGTTTAGCACAGTTGTCAATCAATATATGGATGTTTGGGAGTGGGAAGTTGTCCTTCGGGCTCGCCTTATTGAGATCACGGTAATCAACACATACTCTGGTCTTCCCATCTTTCTTTGGTACCGGTACCACATTAGCTAACCAGGTAGGATATCGGGTAACCCGTATGACCTTCGCCTCAAATTGCTTAGTAACCTCTTCCTTAATTTTCACACTGATATCTGTTTTGAATTTCCTCAACTTCTGCTTGACAGGAGGGCATTCCGGATAAATGGGCAATTTGTGGACCACCAGATCGGTGCTTAGACCCGGCATATCATCATATGACCATGCAAACACATCTTTGTACTCACACAACAATTTAATTATCTCCTCCCTAAGCGGGGCTTCCAAATGGACACTTATTTTTGTTTCTTGAACATTTTCCTGATCCCCTAGATTGATTGCCTCTGTGTCATTCAAGTTAGGTTTGGGTTTTTGCTCAAATTGATATAACTCTTTACTGATTTCTTCCAAAGCTTCCTCGTCATCGTATTCACCCTCGCCATCACACTTAATTTCTTGTATTACTATTTCATATGGAATCTCAATACTAGGCCGGAAACTCCTCATGCATGACACATCATTGAAACCAACATAAAAGGGACTGTACAAGAGAGAAAAGAAAACAAAATAAAGGCTATCAGGAGTGAAGAGAGAAGGAAATTGCATTTCATTAAAATTGTAAAAGAACAAAGTTTAAACTCATCCAAATGGACGGAACATAGAAATCTGAATTACAATCCTGGCAATAATCCAGATCTAATACTCAAAGGAAAATCCAAAGCTAACTACCACGACTCCTTCCGAGTTGGAAGAGGAGTAGCTTCCCAGTTATTGAGCTTGGCCTGAGACCCCACGAACTGCACATCAACTTTACTCGGACCTTCGCCTGGTTCCACCATATTCACTTCNAAGGAAAATCCAAAGCTAACTACCACGACTCCTTCCGAGTTGGAAGAGGAGTAGCTTCCCAGTTATTGAGCTTGGCCTGAGACCCCCACAAACTGCACATCGACTTTACTTGGACCTTCACCTGGCTCTACCATATTCACTTCATCGAACACCCTTTCAAACTTTTCGATCAACTCATTGTCAGGTTCTATCACCATAGAATTTGGTAGTGCTGTTGCTGGGCGTTGTTTAGTACCAGGCCGGACGAAGGAACGGGAAAGGCGAGGAATGGATTTTGGTAGGGTCCACACTCTCTTTTTCATCTTTTTGGCTCTCCTTATGTCAGCAGCATTGGGTTTGAAACCTAGCCCGAAAGTGTCCAGATTCCTGGGAAGAACACTGGCTGTATGATTCCCTGCAGTGAAGCACCCAACCCCTTTCCGGGCAAGAATCCATTCCTTATCATCTCTGAAGCTACCATAACAGATGCGGCAGCTATCTTGGGCATAGGAACACACTCCCCTTCCGAGATTTTATCAACTGACACTGCGTCCATGACTTGGTACACCCACGGGCCTTTGTCATTTTCAACTTCCTCGAAGGATGTAATAGCATTACAAGAATTATCCTCTCCATGGACCACGATCTCCTGCCGATCCCATTCAAATTTAACCATTTGATGCAAAGTAGACGTTACCGCCTTTGCGGCATGAATCCAGGGCCGTCCTAATAAAAGATTGTAGGAAACGCTGACATCGAGCACTTGAAACTCCATAGTGAATTCCACAGGTCCTATTGTTAGCTCCAACACAATATCTCCCACTGTGTCTTTCCCTCCGCCGTCAAATCCCCTTACACAGATGCTATTTTTATGAATTCTTTCCCTGTCAACTTTCAACTTTTCTAGAGTGGAAAGAGGGCAAATGTTTGCACTAGACCCATTATCAATTAGCACTCGAGTTACCACTGAATCTTCACACTTCACTGTGAGGTAAAGAGCTCTATTATGTTCAGTTCCTTCCAATGGCAACTCATCATCAGAAAATGTTACCCTGTTCACCTCAAAAATTTTGTTTGCAATCTTCTCGAGATGATTCGCAGTGATTTTATCTGGCACATGAGCTTCGTTTAGAATCTTCATCAACGCCCGGCGGTGTTCATCCGAATGGATCAATAAGGACAATAATGAGATCTGTGCCGGGGTTTTTCTCAATTGTTCCACAATCGAATAGTCCTGAGCCTTCATCTTTTTCAGGAATTCTTCAGCTTCTTCTTCAATTAACAGCCCTCTTTGTCGGTGCCAGATTATCTTTAGCCGCTTTAACCCTTCTCAATTCTTCAGGGACAAAGCACCTCCCTGATCTAGTCAACCCATGAGTTTCACACACTTCTTCTTTAACTTCCTTTCCTTGGTACATCACAGTCACTCTGTCATAGTTCCACGGGACAGCTTTCTCACTAACCACAGGCAACTGGGTCACTGGTTTAATGATAACTGGCTCTGTTCGAGCGCCTTTTACAACCAACACAGGCTTAACAACTGCTCCTGGTATCGTCACCTTAACAGGCTTTGATTCTATTATCATCACTGGTTTTCTGACTGTCCGGTCCATTGCGACCAGGGTTTTCCCATCGACCAACTTCTCGTTTGCTTTAGTTTCACTTACCTTAATCATCATCACAGTTTGTGACGGCTTCTTGCATTCCCCCTTCTGCACTAACTCGATCATGTGAGCCTCATGATGAATTGGTAGCGGATTTTGCGTGATATTGGGAGTCTCCGGAGCCTGCACCTCAATTCTCCGTGTATCAATAAGTTCCTGAATGGCGGTTTTCAGATGCCAACATTTCTCCATGTCATGTCCAGGCGCTCCAGAGCAGTACTCACAGCTTACTGAATGGTCCAGGTTCCTTGGGGGAGGGTTTGGTAATTTGGATTCGATTGGGTTCAACATGCCTAACTGCCTTAATCTGTGGTACAGGCTGGTATAAGATTCACCCAAAGGAGTAAAAGTCTTCTTCTTTTGCAACCTATCATTTTTAAATGCGGGGTTGGGTCGGTAACTGGTTCCAGCGGCATTTTTGTTGGTTCTTGGGGGTGGGTAGGTGTTTTGAGATGGGTAAGTATTTTGGGGAGTAGGTGCGCACCATTGTGCATGGGTAGGGGGTTAGGGGTATGTCTGGGCATGATGGACGTAGAAATGGGGAATAAGAGGTGGGTAGTAATGCTGTGGTGGGCCATATGGAGTATGTGGGTAAGCTTGGGGGTGAGGGCGAGGTTGGTGATAATATGGTGACGGACTCCTGGACCAGACCCTTGATTCCACTACTACCACTTCTTCTTTCTTCTTCTTTCCCAATATTCCTCCGGTGCCGCTTTGAATAGCCTGCGTAGTTGCTTTGAGTGCCGAATAGCTCATAATCTTGTTAGACTTGAGACCCTCTTCCACCATACTTCCCATCTTTACGACCTCATTGAAAGTTTTCCCCACTGCGGACACCAGATGACCATAGTAGGTTGGCTCCAAAGCCTGAAGGAAATAATCAACCATCTCATTCTCTTTCATCGGAGGATCAACTCTTGCTGCCTGTTCTCTCCAACGGAAACCGTACTCTCTAAAGCTTTCTCGGGCTTCTTCTCGATTTTGGTCAATGACAGACGGTCCGGGACAATTTCGAGGTTGTATTGAAAATGGCATGCAAATGCTTGAGCCAGGTCGTCCCAGGTGTACCACCGAGCATGATCTTGTCGTGTATACCATTCTAACGCTGCTCCACTAAAGCTTTGACTAAAGTAAGCCATTAACAACTCATCCTTTCCTCCAGCTCCCCTCATCTTGCTGCAGAATCCCCTCAGGTGGGCCACCGGATCACCATGGCCATCATACAGATCAAACTTTGGCAACTTGAACCCTGCTGGCAGCTGGACATCGGGAAACAAGCACAAATCTTTGTAGGCCACACTGACTTGGCTACCCAGTCCTTGCATGTTCCTGAAGGATTGCTCCAGGCTTTTTACTTTTCGAAACATCTTTTCCTGTTCCGGGTCCTTAAACGGCTTATCAGTTTCCACCGGAAGCTCAAAGCGAGGAGTGTAGGAATACGGCTCAGGTGCTTTGAAGGTAGGCTCAGGAGGGTAGTACTGGCTGTCGTGAGTTGGAAACAGTAGCTCACTGGAAGATCTTTGCAATGTGGCAGGTGGAGGCGCCACAAATACTGGAGCAGTTGGCGGTGGAGGACATGGGATTTGCTTGGGTGGTGGTGGTGGCGGCGGTGTCTGAGAGGTGGTTCCGTAGTACTGCTGGTACGTCGGGAAAGCGGGAGATGAGTTCACTGTGGGAGGATCTTGGGGTTGAGCTGGCGGTGGGAGGTAATTAGGGTTGGCAGGATAGACGGGTGGTGGATGTCCCTTCGACCAGGCCTGGTACATTTCGGCCATTTGTTGCTTTAGTTTGTACATCTCTTCTCTCATTGTGTTAACGTCCACTGCCTCCTCCTCTCTGGATGGGTCAACAATGCTAGCTTCCAAATCCCGATTGGTCATGTTTGACTTGTCCTTGGAACAGGTGTTGTAAGGATGGGTTGCCAGAATGCCAGTCAGCTTAAACACCTATCTGGACTCATCAACAACAACTTGGTTAGCGGTTAGGGCATTAACAAATAGATAACCGCACATTGATGGGTGGATGCACCTAAGCAGTCAAATGTTTCTATTATGCCTCTATTCATTCACATGCGTCATCCCAGCTTTCATTTCTTTTCTTGCCAATTAGTTCCCACTCTTATCTTTTCATTGTGTTTTGCTCTCCCTTTTGGTTCTCTTTCATTTGGTTTTTCCCCTGTTTGTATTTTTCTGGTTTTCCCTTTTATTATTTAGAGACGGTCGAATCCTATGGAGACTGCCTACATATCACGACCCCGCGTGAATCAGACCAAGCGTAGTTCGTAAAAAATAAATGCAAAGTAGGAGCATGATATTTTTTGACAATTTCAATTTTATTGATAGCAAACTTGTCTATTACAAAGACTCAAAACAACTAACAAACTTCATCATCCCTATTCAAACAAAATACAGACTCGATCAACTGACTGTCCCTTAAAAAAGATACAGACTCTGGTAAAAAGAAATACAAACCCAAATGACCTAACTCCCAAAAAGGAAATACAGACTCGGACGACAAACCCCTTTTTTTTAGTAGAAGAAAGAGTGTAGACTCAAAGACAATTATGAATACATTAAAGCTCCTGGTGCCCGCGGGACATCATTCGGTC
>NW_017671703.1:10080-40982 GCF_001879085.1 Nicotiana attenuata | reverse complement strand
GAATTCGCTGCCAACTTTTCGGATTTAGGGGATAATTTCAAAGTACTGGAACTGACTTTATGAGTTAGTTATTAGTTACTTAGATAATCATGGCATTTTACGTCTGTTTGTATTATCCTTAGTTTAATAGCCTCACATGATTAATTGCTCCAGATTATATTTGATGTATGAAATTGAATTAGTATTTTGGTGAGCAGTAGAGTGTGGGTAGAATTTGATAACAAATGTGCACGCTTTGTCAATTTAGGTCGTTAAGTTTGATATTTTAATTTAGCTAGTGATACTTTAGTTTGACCAACACATTCAGAATAATGCAGTGATCCGTTCAGTCATACACAAGCCCGAGTATAAGATTAAAATTAAAGCAGTCAGTATCATCTAGATTTGAGTAGAACAAATTGAGGCAATTTCAGTGGCTGCTTGTGTGAATCGAAGTGAAGCTTGGTCTGCTTGAGATTTGGGCTCAACAGCCCATTGTCAAAAGTGTAGGCTTCAGTGCCTTAATGAGCGGCCCAGGTTCATGTTCGTGCGCGCCGTGTACGTTTGCGCCTAGGCCAAGGTACGTGGATCATTTCCACATAAACCGGTTGCGCTATATACTATGCTAAAGTATTGGAATTAGGATCTAGGCAGATAAATCATACAGTCCAAATAAATCACACAGTCCAGTACAGCCCGTGGAGTTTCAGTTAATACAGTCCAAAAGTTGTTTACACAATTCAATTATACAGTTAATACTATGGGTAAAATGCAGAAAAGTAAACAAGATCAGCAGGTGAAGAATCCGCGAGGTTCCATTCCAAACTCTTAACATCATGTATTACACCACTAAGGTTCGAGACATGTACCTGGAATTCGAATCAAAATTGAAGAGATAGAGGTCAGTAGCGGCGACAATGATTCAGCAACAGTAACCAACAATCAAGCAGTGACTCGGAACTGAAGTTTTGACCCAGAATATGACGTTCCAACCAAATAACAGCTAATTTCAGAAGGATTAAACAAGTAATAAACCAGAATAAACTTCGAACAACTCAGCCTTGACTTGAACTCCACTAGAATAGCTCAATCACATCCAAAATTGACTCAAATCGACATTCAGGAAATCCCTAAAACTTCAACCACCCGATGTTGAACTAGAAGATGCAAATCAAATACCAAAACTCGAAATTAACCTAAGGCTGTCAATGAAACAGTTTTTTTTTTTGGATTTTCTATAGCTTTTGTTTTTTTATAGATTTTTTATGAAGAAAAGAAGATTTCAGATCTAGTGTTCATCTGAAATTCAAATTCCATATTCTGGAAATATAAACTACCTTTAGGGGGAACTTTTGGGGCTTCCCAAACTTGTGAATCAAGGCAAATGAATGCCTATTTATAGGTGAACTTAGGGTCCAATTTCAGATTTTCCCTTTGCCCATTAGTCCCTATTCTAATTCTATTTTACCCTTTATTTTCTGACTTGTTACACAAGTAACTACCCTAAGTTTTACTGAAATCTGCACTATAGTCCATCCTAGAAGATTCTATACCCACTACAATTCCTATTCTACCCTTACCTTGGTTCTAAATTTACCAATCTTAATGAAACTACCCTTTTTCCTGCCTAAACTACCCTTTAAACCCTCTTGGAATTACTGACCAACCCAAGTAAAACCCCTGAGTTTCAGCTTACCCTGGTGAGTCAATATTAGCTAAATACTAACCCATCATTACCTAACAAGTGAACTAACTAATCCTACTGAAATTAACCCCTAATTATCATTCAAAACCTAAGGCTAAATTTAAACTAAGGTCACAATTAAAATGGTAGCACCAACTTCCAATTATCAACTCAATGAAAGTTAAGATTCAAACCAAATCAGATTAAGCAACATCCAAACGACACGAAGAACAGAATAGAAATCCAGTTGAAATTCCAAGAACTAATCATTGGCTAATCAGTAGAAAAATGGGAATTAAAGTGTAATTCAAGTCAGAAATTACTCATGAAATCAAATATGAATCATAGAATCAACTAAAATCAGAAACTATGTAGGCAAATCATCCTAGACGAAAATTAAACTAGAACTCAAAAATTATGAGGACAGAAGCAATCATAGAAAAAGAAAAAAAAAAATTAAACAAAGAAGAAGGGAGAAGGACAAAACTCTCTAATTTGAGTCTTCAACTCGACTGAGTTCATACGTGATCTTCGAATAATATTATGTGTTTGTTCTTGGTAAGAACAAACACATAATACAATCTCAAAACCATGCAAGCACCGGCCAACCCTAGAAATTCCAATAACTTTGACAGCAACCCTAGATCCTAAATTTGTGAAGTTTTACTTAGATTTGAAAGGTTTTGGCTTGGGTTTCGGAATGAGGAGGTCCAGGAGACTGTAGGGTACAATTTTGGTCGGATTTGGAAGAGGTAGAGTTTTTGGCCGAGATATCAATCTAAGATTCGAAGGGTTTGCTTGATCTTTGAGGGAAGATGGCCATGGATATGGAAAGGGGAGGAAGAGAGGAGCATGGGGCGTAAATTTGGGGCGATTTGGAGCATCGCCGCCGGCGGAGGCGATTTTCGGCCGGCGGCTTACGGCGGAGTGTGGCGGCGTTACAAGGGTCTCTGAGGGATGGGGTGAGAGAGAGAGACGAAGGGGTGGGGGGGGGTAGAGGTTCGGACATATAAATATTAAACAAACCCCAGTTCCGGAACGTTAGATCAACAGAGATCAACGGTCCTGATTTGGTCTGTTAAAAACGGGGTCGTTTTGGATTGCTGGGGGGAAAAGACCGGGTTCTGGGGGCGGGTCGTGGGCCAGTTTGGACGTGTATGGGAGTGGGTTTGGGGGGAAACGTTTGGGCCTGGGGTTTGGAAATTAAAGATGGCCCAAACAGACTTATATTTCTATTCTTTTTCTTTCCATTTCTTTTCAATTTCAAATCTTTTTCTTTCTTTTCTAAATAAAACCTACATTAATTCTAAACCAAAATTATCCTACCAAATTAGGTTAATGTTCAAAATAATATTTACAACAACTAATTAACTACCAAATTAAAATAAAACTGCAAGATTCGCAGCTAAATGCAAAAATGCGTTATTTTTTGTGATTTTCTATTTTTGTAACACAAATAGATTACTAACTAATTTCAAAATGCCAAATTAAATCCTAAATGCAAATGCAACATATTTTTTTGTATTTTTCATGAATTAAATAAAATAAACATGCACAAACAAATGCAAACAATTAACACAAAATGCCACAGAATTCAAAAAATTGCAAATAATGAAAAGAAATTATTTTGTTTGAATTTTTGGGAATAATTCATATATAGGGCAAAAATCACGTGCTCACAGGAGGTATTGAAGGATACAGTGGGGTTAGACCATCAAACAGTCGATGAGAAGGGGGTGATCTCAATGGAACAGTGTTTTCTGGGAATTCTGCTACAGTGAACCCTAGTTTGGGTTCTATCTATGATCTTCAATTCAAAGTGATGCAGGAGAATCTGGGGAGGATGGAGAGCAATGTTGAGATATTGAAGGAGGATACAAGAAAGGAACATGATAATATTGAACAAGCCATAGTACCCAGGGACTCAGATGCAATTGAGACTGTGCCTATAGCATGCGCTTCTGGAACTGGATCACCAATGCAGATACAAATCAATGTACCTTTTAAGTCTCCAAATCAGATATTACATGGTATAATCACTCACAAAGAGCTGCCTGTGGACATTGAGAATGCTTTAGTGGATCAACAACAACAATATAAAGATAAAGGTGATGATGAATCCATTGCTGGGAACTTTAAAGCTGTAGCAAGAGAAGGGGATTTGTCAATTAGAGTTTCAGGTAAAAGTGGAAAGAAAGGAAAAAAGCAAACACAAGCCAAGGAGCCACAGCCACCTACTAGAATTTTGCCCAAGAAGGCAGCCTCAACAACAAGATGATGATTAAAACTTTAATATGGAATATAAGGTCTGTTAAGACTCAGCAGGCCTTTCAAAGGGTTATAAATATGCAAAGGGAACTTGGCCTTTTCATTGTTGCACTGAAGAGCCATTTCAAAAGACAAGATATATTCAGAGGTATAGAAGGAGGCTTGGAATGGAAGCTGCAATTTCAAATGTGAATGGGAAGATATGATTATTTTTTGATGTTGTGGTACAATGGGATTTGTTGATGGATACTGAACAATAGCTGAGTATCAGGATATATCATCAGGATATAGGAAAGCACATTATGATGACTTTTGTGTATGCAAAATGTTCATCATTAGAAAGGTTAGAGTTGTGGGACAATATGTATTAAATGTTCATCATTGGAAAGGTTAGAGTTGTGGGACAATATGTATTATCTAGCTAGTGATATGAAATTGCCTTGGTTGGTTGGGGGGATCTCAATGTGATTCTTGATGAGGAAGAGAAGATAGGAGGAGTGCCTGTGTATCCTTCAGAATATGAAGATTTTGCTTTTTGTATAAATTCTTGTGAACTATTTGATCTTGGGTATAAGGGTAGTCCTTTCACTTGGTGGAATGGTACGCCTAATGAAGAATGCATCTTCAAAAGGTTGGATAGAATACTTGTGAACTTGCCTTTACAAAACCTTTTCCTTGATATAGAGGTGGAGCATCTCATCAGAACTGGATCAGATCATGCTCCACTCTTGATGAGTTGTGGAGAAGAGGCAATGAAATTTGTAAAAGCATTCAAGTTCTTGAACTGAAACCTTTATGGAGTGGTTAGGCAGAATTGGATGGCTGATTTCATTGGAGATCCATTCTTGATGTTCAAACAAAAGTTGAAGGGGGTTAAAATTGCACTTTCTAAATGGATTAAACTCATTTATGGTGATATATTCAAGCAGTTGGCATTAGAGAAGATGTGGTTAGAATTAAAGAAATGATGTTTGAGGAAGAACCAACAGTGGAGAACAGAATAGTCATTCAACAAGCACAAGCTGAATTGAAAAAATACTTGAGCATTGAGGAGTAGTATTGGAAGCAAAATGCTGGTATGAATTGGTTTGCTGAAGGAGACAGAAACACAAGGTTCTTTCATAACCATATGAATGGCAAGAGACAGAAATTACAACTCAAAAGAAGGTGATTGGTTGGAATCTCAAGATCTCATGGCTAATGCTGCAGTAGATTTCTTCCAACAACAATTCACACAAGAAGGGGATTCTACAACTTTTGAGCTACTGAACAATGTGGCAAATATGGTAACTATAGATCAGAATTTGGAGCTTTGCAAGTTTCCTACAATTGATGAAGTTAAGAGTGCAGTATTTGAACTAAGTGGAGATAGTGCAAGTGGCCCTGATGGTTTTACTGGATTGTTTTACCAGCATTGTTAGGATGTTGTAGGGGAGGACATCTTCAGTTTGCTGATAGAATTCTATGGAGGTGCATCTTTGCCAAAGTCACTAACACACACAAATCTTGTTCTCCTGCCCAAGAAACCTCAGGTTCAAACTTTCTCAAATCTAAGGCCTATAAGTCTTAATAACTTCATTAATAAGGTGATCTCTAGGGTATTACATGATAGATTGGAGAAGATTCTTCCTTCTTTGATCTCTACCAATCAGTCTGGCTTTGTGAAGGGTAGGAGTATCTTTGAAAATATATTGCTCATATAAGAAACTGTCACAGGTATTAGACTAGGGGGAAGCCTGCTAATGTTGTGATTAAGTTAAACATGGCTAAGGCTTATGATAGGGTGTCATGGAAGTATCTACCTCATGTATCGAGGAAGATGGGATTTGTTGAGCACTTCATTAACATGATTTGGAATCTATTGGCAAACAATTGGTATTCAGTACTTATAAATGGGCAAGCATCTGGATTTTTTAAGTCTACAAGAGGGGTAAAGCAGGAAGATCATTTGTCTGCAGCCTTGTTTATTCTTTTTGATAAGGTTCTGTCAAGATCATTGAACAAGTTGTTTGAAGACAAGAAGCTTAGAGGATTTGGTATGCCAAAATGGTCTGATCCTTTGAACCATTTGGCATATACTGATGATACAATCATATTTGCCTCTATTGATCCATATTCATTGAGCAAAGTGATTGAAGTCCTTACACTGTATGAGCAAACATCTGGACACTGATCAACAAGTCAAAAAGCTCATATTTCATGCATGCTAATGTGGCAGGAGAGTTGTTTCATAATATTGGTTCCATAACTGGATTTCAGAGAGGTAGCTTCCCTTTCACTTATCTAGGGTGTCCAATATTTTATACAAGGAGGAGGAAAGATTATTACAATGATCTCATTAAAAAGGTGAAGGCAAAGCTACATTCTTGGAAAGGAAAATTACTGTCCTTTGGAGGTAAAGCTACACTTATTACTAGTGTGTTGCAAAGCGTACCAACTCACATCCTTTCAGTGTTGGATCCTCCTGATAATGTGCTTGTACATTTACACAAGATGTTTGCTAGATTCTTTTGAGGTACTAAGGAAGAAGCAGACACTGGGCCAGGTGGCTCAATTTATGTCTTCCTGATGAAGAAGGAGGATTAGGGTTCAGATCTTTATTTGATGTATCCAAAGCCTTGTTTGCAAATTTGTGGTGGAGGTTTAGGACATCAAAATCCTTGTGGTCAAACTTTATGTGGAACAAATATTGCAAAAAGGAAATGCCAACTATGGTTCAATTTAGACAAGGATCACATATGTGGAGGAAAATGCTAGAGGCTAGAGAAGGGGTTGAACATGAAATTTTGTGGGAAATGAATAAGGGCTCTACAAACATTTGGCATGAGATTGGACTGGTCTTGGAGCATTATATTATGTACTACCACCAGAGTTCAATATCAATGAAGAGTTACATGAGGTGGCAGAATTGAGAGATGAGAATGGATGGAATGAACTAATGTTGGAGGAGAATTTTCCAGAAAATATTGCTGATCATAAGGCAAAAGGTATATTTTGATAATACAGATAAATTCTGGGACACACCTAAATGGATGCCAACATCTTCAGGCAAGTTTACAGTAGGTAGTGCTTGGCAAATATTGAGGCATAGGGCTCATCCAAATCCAGAATACAAGCTGCTATGGACAAAGGGATTGCCATTTAAGATCTCTTTCTTCCTATGGAGGCTTTGGAAAGGTAAGGTGCCAACAGATGATATATGGAGGAGAGCTGGCCAATTAGTTGTTTCTAAATGTTGGTGTTGCTTACCACCACAAGAGGAAACTTTCCAATATATTTTTCTTACAAGTGATGTTGCTAGTAGGGTACGGAAAGTCTACTTGCAAGCTGCAGGATTGGTGATTAACATAGTACAAGTACATTAGGTGATTAGAGCATGGTGGAATGCAAAATGTTGTGCTAAGCTCAAGCCTTTATTTCAAGCAGTTCCAACCATTATTATGTGGGAGATTTGGAAGAGGAGGAATTCAACGAAGCATGGAGGAGGTGCAGTATCATTTTATAGGGTTGTACATGAGGTGAACAAAACTCTACACTTTCTAGCTAGAGTTAGATATCCTTGGTTATCTAATATCCCTCTACTGTGGCCAGAAATGGTCAATTACTTTGAAGATTACAAGCCTTATGTTGTTACCAAAAGAATTACCTGGCAGCTACCTTATGAGAGGTGGTATAAGTGCAACACTGATGGTGCTTCTAGAGGGAATCCTGTGCCAAGTTCTTATGGTTTTTGTGTGAGGAATAATACTGGAGATGTGGTATTTGCAAAGGCAGAAGAAATAGGGATTTCAACTAATATAGTAGCTGAGGCAAGGGCAATAGTGGAAGGGCTCTCAAACTGTGTTCAAAGGCAGCTTCATCCACTCATTATTGAGACAGATTCTTTGGTGATGAAGAAGATTATCGAAGGCGAATGGGAGATACATTAGAACATTGGGAAGGAAGTGAAGAAGATTAAGGAGATAAGGAGAATTACGATGTGATCTTTCAGCATGTCCTAAGGGAGGGCAATACAATAGCAGATTTTTTAGCTAACCTTGTTTCATATTTATAGGTACCATTCAGTTTCACTCTTTCTCTGAAATGCCTAGTACCGGAGGAGACTAATTGTCACGACCCCAAATACTCCGATCGTGATGACGCCTATCACAGAACTAGGCTAGCCGAAACAACACGAACAATATAGAAGATCTTTTGTAAAATTTGTGTTTTCTAAAGAAAATTGAGTCTCAAATCTTTCATTTTTAATATATCAACAGAAATACGCGAAATCAAGTATGTAAATACATCAACCCAGCCCGAATCTGATGTCACTAGTCATGAGCCACTAAATACACTTAACACCGTCTGCTCAATACAAAACAAGTCTGAAATATAAAGTACTAGAATAGGAAGGAGAAAGGCAGGGCTGCGAACGTCAAGCAGCTACCTCGCTAACTCCGATGAACCTGCCACCGAGCTCAGAAATATCTGGATCTGCACACAAGGTGCAGGGAGTAATGTGAGTACGCTAACTCAGTAAGTAATAAAAGTAAATAATGACTGAGCAGTAAGAAATCACGTAAACCACGTCATAGCACCACAGTGGGTACAGTATGTTTCCAAAACAGGATACAAATCAAGTCATCTCATTAAACTCTGATTTCAGTAAAAATCCTTTGAAAAATGTCTTCCTAACAGTTTCAGTAGAGGTTCAATGTAGTTCATAGTGAAAGTGATGAAAATCATAATCGGCCCCTCGGGAAAAACGTAGTTCGTATACGGCCCCTCGGGCAGACATAAAGCATATACATCTCATAACAGAAAAAGTCTCCGAGGAGATAACAAAGCCAAATCAGTGATTAAATATCGAACATCTCGTAAAAACTCCAATTTCGATGAAAGTTGTTCAAAACATTTGTTTAACATTTTCTATAGAGGCTAAATATAAAGATGAGTGAAATAGGTAATTTAATCGACATATTCAATAGAGACTCACTTTAAGGAGGAGTGAAAACAGTAATTTCATAAAAACAAGCCCCTCGGGCAAAGCATCACTCATACATATATATATATATATATATATATATGTATATAGCCCCTCGGGCAAGCCTCTCAGTCACTCGAGACTCAACTCTCATCAATCAGCGCTTACACTCAGCACTCACGCTCAACAGGTACCTTATTATAGCCGCTGCGGTGTGCAGTCCGATCCATATATCGCTGCGGCGTGCAGCCTGATCCATATATATAGTCGACTGCGCTCACTGGGGGTGTGCAGACTCCGGAGGGGCTCCTACAGCCCAAGCGCTATATCGCTGCGGCGTGCAGCCCGATCCAATATCTATATAACATCGCTGCGGCGTGCAGCCCGATCCATAAATATATAATATCACTGCGGCGTGCAGCCCGATCCATAAATATATATATAATATCGCTACGGCGTGCAGCCCGATCCATAAATATATAATCCTCACCACCAGGCCCTCGGCCTCTCTCAGTCATCAACCTCACAATCAGACCCTCAGTCCCTCTCACTCATCAGCCTCACAAGCCACTCGGGCTATCAGTAAAACAGGGTGCTCAGCCCAAAATATCATTTTATGCATAAAAACCGAGTAATAGAGACTGAGTTATGAAATCAGTAAAAAAAACGTAGCATGACTGGGTGTAGATATTGAACAAAAACAGTGAGGAAACAGTAGTAAAAAGCCCCTAAGGGTCCAAACAGTTGGCACAAGGCCCAGATATGGCATTCAGCCCAAAACATAGTAATATTTTCCAAAACACAATGATATCAAACAATTTTCAATCAAATACGTGACTTAACAGTCGCACGGGACGGACCAAGTCACAATCCCCAACAGTGCACGGCCCCACGCTCGTCATCTAGCATGTGTGTCACCTCAAAGTAGCACAACGATGTGAAATCCGGGGTTTCATACCCTCAGAACAACATTTACAATCATTACTTACCTCGAACCGGACGAACATCTACGCCGCGATGCCCTTGCCGCTCAACTCGACCTCAAATCACCTCGAATCTATCCAAAATCAGAATCATATCATCAATACATGCCAAAGAGATAAAGCCCACGCGAAAATTATCAAATTAAACTTAAAATCCCGAAAATGGCCAATCCCGACCCCCGGGCCCACGTCTCGGACTCCGATAAAAATACAACACTAGAATCCTTATCCTTCCACGAGTTTATACATACCAAGATCATCAAAATCGGACCTCAAATGGCCCCTCAAATCCCCAATTTAACTCTCCAATTTCAAGCCCTAATTTCCCAAATTCTTTCTCTAATTTTTCCCACAAATTTCATGATTAAACAATGGAATAATCACCATAAACACAAGATACAAAGCCCAAGTAGCTTACCTCTCTGAAACACTTGATCCCCTCTTGAAATCACAGCTTGGAGCTCCAAAATCGACCAAAAATGGTGAAGAAATGACTGAAAATCGCGAAGGAGCCTTTATATACATTTTGCCCAGCACTTCTGCATCTGCGGTCCCCATTACGCATCTGCGGGGCCGCATCTGCGCCAAAATCTCCGCTTCTGCGGAATCTCATAAAAAGGGCATTCCTGCTTCTGCCGTTGCCTGACCGCACCTGCGGTTATCGCAGATGCGGGGAACAATCCGCACCTGCGACCCCTGCTGCGCATCTGCGCCTCTCTTCCGCTCTTGCGGAGCTCGCACTTGCGGTCCCCAATCCGCAGGTGCGGATATGACAAAAGCAACAATACCAGCTGCAATTTCCCAAGTTCAAACTCTCCGAAAACTATCCGAAGTCATCCCGAGGCCCCCGGGACCTCAACCAAAAATTCGAACAAGTCACATACCATCATTCAAACTTATACCAACCCTTGGAACACTCAAAACGACATCCTAACACCAAATCACCCTCGGATTCAAGCATAAGGATTTCAAAAACTTCCGAATTCCGCAGCCGATCCAAAAACCTATCAAACCTCATCCGAATGACCTGAAATTTTGCACACACGTCACAAATGACACAACGGATTTACTCCAATTTTCGAAATTCCATTCCGACCCCGATATCAAGATTTTCTCTGCCGACCGGAAATGCCAAATTTCCAATTTCGCCAATTCAACCCTAAATCCACCACGGACCTCCAAATTCCATTCCGGACGCGCTCCTAAGTCCAAAATCACCCGACGGAGCTAACCAAATCATAAAAATCCAAATCCAAGATCGAATACTAAAAAGTCAAGACTGGGTCAATACCTTTCAAATTTAAGGCTTCAAGCTAAGAATCATTCTTCATATCTATTCCGATTAACCTGAAAACCACAACCGACAATTTACATAAGTCATAATACATCATACGGGGCTAGTCATGCCCGAGAACCGGCGAGCGAAGTACAAATGCTCAAAACGACCGATCGGGTCGTTACATCCTCCCCCACTTAAACTTATGTTCGTCCTCGAACGTGCCTAGAGTTGTTTCAAAAGCCATCAAATCGCCATGTATCCTCACTATGCACATACTCGGGGGTGATCCTATGTCACCCCATGCCATATAGGTCCGATAGCACAACATAACTGAAATTCCGCAATCCAACCATGCCCATAAACCTTAGAACCAAATTTCCACTTCCGAAATCATCTATAAGATCAGAATCTCACATCTATGCTCTGAATAAGTCCGAACAAGCTGTAACAAACCATACCTGCAAACTTAGATGCAATTACATGATATACCACATAACTCAAACACTCATAGCGATAACTTCTAATCACAACAGTTGCTCAAAACAACCGAATATCAATAATAAACCTCTTATCAAATAAAGCCTCATTCCAACACTTCCGTATACTGCCAATGATGAATGAAACACGCAGAAATTCATAACCATTCAGATCAACCATTCATGAAGCTCCCTCTCCTTTGGCAAGGATCATAGTAAATTTCTAAGCCGAATCCCGATATTATCCTTCCAACATGCTGAAACCGAATCCGAAAGTATTTATTCTGGGTTCAATGACCTCATCTCATCCAACATGACTACTCGGGTGACATGACACATCAATACGATCTAAAGCCACAATCCGTGCAATCCGTCCACCAAAAAGCAACAACCCAAATGTACTCAAATCATGGGGAACGACTCAAATGAGAGAATTGTACCACAAGCGCACCAGTACCACCACAACACAATGCTGAGAACCCATCACACATCGTAGAACCAGAACACACGATCTAACCCAAAGGATCATACCTCCATATAATTTCGCCGCAATGCGCGACCCTATCCAAACACTGGTTCACATGAGACACCCCAAGTCACCATGCTCAAAATCATCAACTAAGCGCAATTCGATGCCTAGCACCCAAAAGTGAATCATCATAACCCCGGAGAAGCAAAAGACGCAATGCTATACCCGTCCAAAAGAACATATCCAATGCGTAACAAATCGTGCAACACCCAAATACCCATCTCATTCAAATCCCGCTATAAAGCCCAATGGAACTGCACCATATGTGCATATACCCAACAAATCACAATCCCCTCGTAACACAGGAGAGTAACTCATAGATCACTCCAGAACACGAATAAGCTCAACAACAATCGAATGGCACATCTCCCTACAATAGTAGTTCGGAGTCAACAAGTCCGGCTCGATGCAGAACGCACATCCATATTGGCCTACCAATGGACCCCAAATCAACTCTGGTCACCCACAATAGATAAACAACTCTCCGAAAGTTTACAATGACTGAATCATAGCACATACTATTATCTGACTAGCTTGCCCATATCTTCACAGTCCATAACCACGAAATAACCTATTTATGAGAACTCCCAGTCTCCAAATCCATAAAGCACACAAATCATCATATTCGGTCCCAACTCTACCGCCCGAATATCTAACACATCTCTAATACTCAATCATCCCACTAGGGTACTCCTAAAATTCTCCTGTGCCGCCAAGGAAACTTTGAATATCATCAGTCGATCAGACAAGATAGTACCACAATACCGATGAAGCACCCATAACTCAAACACATCGCCCTTTCTGAAATGTATACCTTCATCAAGCCACACCAATCAGTGATCTCACTTACCTAGTCATCTGAAACTGTCCATGCTGCCTAAGAATTTAGAACCTTCCTTCCAAAATTGAACCGTGACCTTACACATGCAATTCTCAATCCCGCACAACATACCGCATATACCATGCCATCCTATGTCAAATATGAAGACTTTATAATTCATTCCGAGCCACAAGCAACTACGTACTCAACTAGCCAAGAACTTTCCATTTGATCCCATCTAGAAGAAAATCACTATACAACACATGTTCCTCATGCCAGTAGAAAAATGTACACCTCCAACCGTGGTAGAAACCATCAAGAGCTCTCCGAATCCCATTAGCACCAAACCAAACCGTCAGGACTGAATTCCTCTAACTCAACCAAGCTACGCAGGCCATTAAACCTAAGAGCATTGCCATGAAACACCTGTAGAAACCCACTGCATCATAAGCACCCAAGAATCGATCATATCCATTACCATGCCGATCCAACCTACTACCAAGCTGTCCTAAATTTTCTTTTTTTGAGTTCCTTCCGAATTACCTTCAAATTGATATGCTTCCTTGCTAGTACACCACTAGCCTTAACTAAAACTTGCCCCACGAACTTTAGCATAAAACCACACCGCCCTAAGGCTCATAAACCATCGTATTCTTCTGAAGCACCCCCAAAAGTACCACAGCCGAGATACTCGCTCTGAAGAGACATTCTGCGAATCTAAAGCCATTACCTTCGCCTTCCTGATACTGGTATGTAAAATTCATAATGATACAGAAATGCCACAAGTCCTGACATCCTCCCATATAAATCTCAGTATCTAGCCAACACACACCCTGAAGATTCCCAATTACTACATGCAAATCTTGAATCCTTCAAAACCATTCTCGGGAGTCATCCACTCTACTCCGGTTTCAATTAGACTGATCAAATGAACCGAACTACCTGTGCTCCGTTAGAACAACAACACCTATGGAAGTAACCCCACCTTAATGCAACCAAATAAATTCGTGCTCTATGCACCGTACATCCTTCACCAATAACAACTTAAGTCCTTCCGTGACTCTCATACACCCATAAAGCATAACATAACCTTTATTAAAAATTTCCTTTACTCGAGCCATCCTCGATCTCAACCCCTGCAAGCCACAATTGACTCACTAGTATGGCTCAAAATGGAACCAACATAGCACATAACTCTGCAATCAACTGATCAATAACAGACTCCCCCACTTGGCTCAAAGCCATAGATCAAAACACACAAAACTCACAATGTCCCTACTCCATTACTGCCATAATACCATAGTGGGATTCAACTAAATCCTTCATAAGCTCATGAAACACAAACCATCTAGTGTTTCAGATCATTTGCAAATCTCGCATTCACCCTCGTAACAGTCAAGACAACTCTTTGTACGCTGTAAAAATCAGAAGACTTGATTTTTCGCTATCAAGAAAATTCGGGAAGCCTCCCTCGAGACCCCGAGGATAGAAGGCTGTGATCGAGTTCTCGGCCTCCGGGCTCGTCGAGGTCCAAATCAAAGGAAGCAGGGTTCGAGGTCAGGGGTAAGAGAAGAAGACTCCGGAGCGCATGGTTACACCTGACAGGGCCGGTCTATCTGTAACCTACTGAGATGACGAGCGATAGGCCGTCCCATCTTTCTACTCTTGTAAATAATATATGCATATTTTATTAAGTCCCCTTGCCTATATAAGGGGGACTCACCCCACCTTGTAAAGGACTGATGTTGCTCCACTTCTCCAATAAGCAGTAATCTCTCTCTCTCTCTCTCTCTCTCTCTCTCTCTCTCTCTCTCTCTTTCTTCTAAATTATCAGTGTTCTTCGACCCCGAGGTCGCCCTAACATTTTATTGTTCTTCATTTGTTCTTCGTCATTTAGCTCAAGATTGACGGTATAAATCCTTATACGCATATACTTATCTGTTATCCCCTTCCCGATTACCCTCGATAAGGTTATCTTCGATTGGCCCGAGGTAGGCTCGAGGCCTGGCCCCGAGGTATCTACTGGCTTGTCCTAAGCCCGGGAACGTCCCTTACTGGTTCGATTATCCTTTTTGGCTAGCTCGATCTTTACTGTTTTTACTCCACATTTAGCACTACTCACCCTCTCAAACTAGCTCGGGAATAGATCACGTATTTTTAGAATCCCATTTTACAAATTTAATTGTTGTTACCATTTTCACGGTGAACAGTTTGGCGCCCACCGTGGGGCTAAAAATAATTGTGATTATTTTCTTGCTAGTTTCGTCACTTATACGCACGATATATTTCACACTTTTTCTTGCCCGAGACCTTTCAATTTCAGGTGAATGGTCAGCTCGATAAGGGAAATCGAGGACGATAACCCCACAAATCGCAAGGAAAACAATGTGGCCACCCTAACGGCTGGCGCGACACCGCAGGACCCCGATAATGCATCTAGATCGGTCCGAGTGGATATGGATTCATACGCTGCACAGCAGGGTAACGAAGTCTTGCGCTTCAATGACGGCACGCAACACGCTAACCAACAGGAAACCCGAAAAGTCCTAGCCCCGGTAGAACGGGAAGTTGATCTACGTGTTATTTTTGAAATGTTGCAGGAACAAAGTTTGGCTATCTATCAGCTACAGAGCCGCCCGGAGGCTCTTGGCGCGATAGCACCCAAAATATCTACTCGCCCCGAGCCAGTATCCAAGGTATCGGGCAACGACGAACCAACGACCTATCCTGTAACGGTAAGGATGCTAGAGGACATTATCGAAAAGATCGACTCACGATCGCGGAGACTCCTACAGCAACCGTCTCCCGGGGATACGATCCCAAGACTCATTTCGCGGATGTCAGAAACAACGAAATTCCCTGGGGAAGACAGGACCCCAAGTCCTCACAGGTACATCTCCACTCACGCACGCCCGTTCAAAAATGATAACCCCCAAAATGAAGAACTCGAGCCCATCCCGATGAGGAGATTCAAAGAAATTTCCCCGGAAGAAACCACGTCGCGGCATCATTGTTCGACATCCGATCTCGGGGACCCGCTCACCATACTGTCACGATCCATGGAAACACACGCCAACGCCATTGGAATAATGCCAGAAGAGCTCAACGCGCCGAAGGCCGGGAGAAGAAGAAGAAATAAAATATCACGGGAAGCCGCACCCCGCTATCCAACAAGACAAACGAGACCACTCCCGATCCCGAATAGTAGGGTGGCACAGGCCTTCGCCCAAAACCCAAACAAAGCATACCCGGCATCTTCGGAGCAATTCAAGCAAAGCGTAGTCGGATATTCGGTTGAGGCTTGGTCATATACCAGCAACCAACACTGGACCCAAGTCAGAGCTGCGGATAACCCTCGAGAGATCCCCACTAGATTGGAGTATCTAGGCAGATCCCCAACAGAGAAGCCGACACCGAACGAACGGAGTCATCGTCCACATAGCGCAAACGGAAGAAACGATCCGAGGCGCAGCGCATCTCGCGACAACAAGGCGGTGGCCCGAAGACGACACCTTCGAGGAACTCCCAATGATACCAGATGCAACGAAACACAACAGGCAAGGAAACCTCCCCCGATAAAGTTTGACTTCAACGTTACAGTTCCAAGCATAGTGGTCACCATAAGTAAAGCCGGGAACTCCGCGTGGCTTAGACCTATTCGACAAAAATCCCTCCAAGGAAACCGTGGCCCGCCACGAGAGTCACGAAATGACCGGAGTTACAGACCCAAGAGAGCAGCAACTACGCCATCCAACAAAGGAGACCACAAAGCTTCGCCAAGCAAGCGAACCCGGATCCAGCTCAACGGACAAGGGGAAATCGAACAAAGCAGAGCCAGCAAGCCGCGACATATCGTCACAACCTTTAAAGGATGGTAGCGCCCCACTAAGATCCATAGAAAGTAGAATGCAAGCGCCTGTCGCCAGAAGGGGACGATCTCGGGGAGTACTCCCCAAAGACACCCTCTCGCTCGAGGAAAAAGGACGCCGAGACTCCACCTCGACATCACATTAACGTATTGGTAATCCCTTCTTTCGTTCGAGCTCATTTTCAAATAAAACATACATTAATGATTACAAGTATATCAGCCAAAGATGTACCGATAATGTCGGGCCAAAGCCAATAGGACAGTCTGGACCAATGTCGCCCTCGCGCGGGACCGCTAATGTGTCCCCAATGGCGATTGCCACAACATCCAAATTGCTTCCCCAGTGCGGCCCGCCCGAGCTCGGCTAATACGTCAGGTGACAAAGGATGCAGACACTTTGTGTAGACAACGGCGAATAAGTCGCCTGGGACACAACCCCGGCCCTACTCCTCCAAGGGTGTAAAACTCCACGATAGACGCGGAGCCAAAGCATCTGGCTACAAGCGACAGAGGGAGATTCCTCGCCTTACGCCCATGACCGGCGTTATCCTCAAATAAGGTCAAAGGATAAGAGCACTCGCGTCTTTGACCCGGCCTGGCCGGACGAGGAATACGGCTGCCCAGGGCATACTCCCAGGAACGCAGCATCCTTTTATCATTTCCCCTTTTCTTTTCTTGTTGCTAATCTATACGTAGGCAGCCGAGGCATTCAGTGATTCTGGATCCCGATTCGAGGATCCAAGGCCGCCATGGGGCCACCTGGCATTCTTTCCTCGATTGGGTTTCTATTAGGAAGAGGGTTCCGCCAACAAGATTATTAACAGGACTGCACGTCCCCAGGGAAGGGACCCAACAAGTCTGCGATCTCTCTATTTTTCAATATGGAACCATACAAACACATCGGATAAATCAGGAGAGTCACACCTATGTACACCAGACTCACAACAACAGAACAACATGTATTTTACAACTTATATTTTCGCCAAGCAATAAAGAGTATTTTCCAAGCATTCGACGCCTCGAAGAAAAATATTTCGGCTTATCCCCAGCAAAAAAACCTTTACATCAAATACGTCCCGAAACGCTCGGAGACTTAATCAATTCGGCACCCTCGCGAAAGCAGGGTCGAGGTTCCGGGCTCACAAAGCCCTCGCGATATGGCCCCAAGACTATAGAAAGGCGGTATTTAGGCCTAAAATGATCCGATATATTCGGAGACTCGCCATGAGCAACTCGACAACTTGCACGACCCCAGGGTCGGAACTCCGGGCTCACCAAGCCTCTGAAAAACAGCTCCGAGCTCACGAGAAGCTGTCTTCAAGCGAACTCGACGACTCGGAGACTGTCGCCAATCGCCAAACACTGGAGAATCCGAAATTATAAGACCCTAACGGGCAGCCTCGGCAAAACCAGATCTATTCTCCCTAAACTGTAAGACCTCAACAGACATGATAAACTGTAAGACCTCAACGGGCATGATAAACTGTAAGACCTCAACAGGCATGACAAACTGTAAGACCTCAACAGGCATAAAAAATCCCGCAGTTTAGGCTACACGTCGCATTTGTAAGAATCCCTAAAGGGCATACCCTCGGTGTGGACGCCTAAAACTGCTTCTCGGGATCAAAAATGGCCCCAGCCAAATGCATACGACTACGGTCGGAACGGCTGCTACAGCCCAAAAAATGCGACTCGGGGACGCCCGACTGTTGCTAAAAAATTCTCCGAATCTACTTCGGAAAGAACCGGTTAAAACACAAGCTTCCCTCAACAGGCAAAAAATGAGTCTCGACCATGTCGGGTCCAAAATCAAAAAAGCGTCGATCTACTCGACCTATGGGCTATGAACCTTCCGAGGTGCTCAAAACATCACCGATTACGACTTGAAATCGAGGTTCTTTTAGAACCGACGACGGGTCAGGCAAAATAATCAATAAGACCTTAACAAGAGGAAAACAAAGCCTACAAAAGCCTCCGGGCCTCACATCAAACAGCGTAAGTGCCATTGTCGCCGGCTAAGCAAAGCCTCCGAGCTTCACACCAAAAGGTCTCTACGACCATCATATTGAAAATTGACAACCAGAGGATTAAAGTGAGCTCGATTCGTAACCCGATTCGAAGACCGGATCCAAAATAGTTAAACTAAACAAGGCCTCCGGGCCTCATATCAAAAGGTCTCTACGACCATACAGCGTAAGTGCCATTGTCACCGGCTAAGCAAGCCTCCGGGCCTCATACTAAAAGGTCTCAATGACCAAACAACAGAAAGGCTACCACCACCGGTTGAAAGCTCAAATAAGATTCAAGGGTAAATTATAGCCCGAGTCGCAACGCGACATGGAGACTGGACCCAGAAAATCGCCAAATGCCCAAGGGTGAGAAATGAAAAACACTATCGCCAACCAGAGCCCCCGGAAAGTTCGAAGGCCAATTACAGCTCGAAGCGCAACGCGACTCGGAGACTGAACCCGAAAATTCCCCAGCCCAAACGGGCTCGAGGATAAAATAAGCTCAAGTCAAGATCCCTACTCAGAAACTGAACCTGAGACTCAAGCCTGAAGGCTACTCCAGAATCGAATCGGTCCGGTGGGAAAACTCCAGCGATCGGAAACGCAAAATTTACAAATTACAGGGCTCCCCCTTTCTTATTAATTATATATCGGTTACAGGGCACAATCTCAGTCCACATCATATGATGGGATCTATATACACGGCAAAGGAGACAAGGAATGTTCCTTCCCCCTTTATTTCCCTTTTGGCAGCTACGGCCCCTCAGCCTCCCCCTCATCATCAGATATCAGAAACTTGGCATCAAACTCCGCTCCCTCAGCATGTTGGATCTCCTCTGAGAGATCGAAACCTCGATCATGAATCTCCTCGAGGGTCTTCCTCCGGGATTTGCACCTCTCGTACTCCCTGCTATTGCTTGCACGATCAAGGGCCTTCTTCAACTCGGCCCTAACAACGGCAGCGCTCTTCGAATAAGACGCTATCTTTTGCCCCGAACGGGTGTTATTTGTTACGATCTCGGTCCGGACGTCCGCCACCTCGATTTTTGCCCTCGATAGCTCAGATGAGAGCCTCGCGATCATCTTCGACCGAGCGGAATCATCCGCGCGGGCAGCCTGAAGTTGCGCCTCAAAACCGGACGTCGCGGCTAGAACTCTCTCTTTAGCCCCAGATGAGCATTAAGGCGCGCTCGCAGCTCAGCAAGTTCGCAGTTAGCAGCACGGACCTCGCCCCAGAGTTGCTCTAGCTCATCCGCTTTATCCTTCAACTGGAATAGCAGCACTTCAAAAGACTGGCACAAGTAAAAAAGGAGATGTGAGGGAAATACGAGCAAACAAGGCGGAATACCTGTTTCTCCAAGAGAACCTCCCGAGCACGGCTTCGGTCCACCTCGCGCCTTAAAGAAGCGAGCTCGCTTTCTTTTACCGTACGTAGAAGCTGGAGGGACCTTCCCCTTTCTCGAGCATTCTGTAGATGGGTCTTGCGGCGAAGCAGCTCGACTTTGAGCCTGTCAAAAGCCTGAAAAGAAGCCAAGCGCATGATGAAAAGGGAAGGAAACACCGGGGCGGAACGTCTTTATCGCGAGCAAAAACTCACCACAAGACCAGAACGATGAGCCTCACTAAGGGCCAANATCCTCCGAATCTACTTCGGAAAGAACCGGTTAAAACACGGGCTTCCCTCAACAGGCAAAAAACGAGTCCCGACCATGTCAGCTCCAAAATCGAAAAAGCATCGATCTACTCGACCTATGGGCTATGAACCTTCCGAGGTGCTCAAAACATTGCCGATTACGACTTGAAATCGAGGTTCTTTTAGAACCGACGACGGGTCAGGCAAAATAATCAATAAGACCTTAACGAGAGGAAAACAAAGCCTACAAAAGCCTCCGGGCCTCACATCAAACAGCGTAAGTGCCATTGTCGCCGGCTAAGCAAAGCCTCCGGGCTTCACACCGAAAGGTCTCTACGACCATCAAATTGAAAATTGACAACTTGAGGATTAAAGTGAGCTCAAATCGTAACCCGATTCGGAGACCGGATCCAAAATAGTTAAACCAAGCACAACCTCCGGGCCTCATATCAAAAGGTCTCTACGACCAAAATAGCATAAGTGCCATTGTCGCCAACTAAGCGAGCCTCCGGGCCCTATATCGAAGGGTCTCTACGACCAAACAACGTAAGTGCCATTGTCGCCAAATAAGCATGCCTCCGGGCCTCATACTAAAAGGTCTCGATGACCAAACAGCAGAAAGGCTATCACCACTGATCGAAAGCTCAAATAAGATTCAAGGGTCAATTACAGCCCAAGTCGCAACGCGACTCGGAGACTGGACCCAGAAAATCGCCAAACACGCAAGGGCGAGAAATGAAAAACACTATCGCCAACTGAATCCCCCGAAAAGTTCGAAGGCCAATTACAGCTCGAAGTGCAACGCGACTCGGAGACTGAACCCGGAAATTCCCCAGCCCAAACGGGCTCGAGGATAAAATAAGCTCAAGTCAGGATCCCTACTCAGAAACTGAACTTGAGAATCAAGCCTGAAAGCTACTCCAGAATCGAAGCAGCCCGGTGGGAAAACTCCAGCGATCAGAAACGCAAAATCTACAAATTACAGGGCTCCCCCTTTCTTATTAATTATATATCGATTACAGGGCACAATCTCAGTCCACATCATATGATGGGATCTATATATGTGTATACACGGCAAAGGAGACAAGGAATGTTCCTTCCCCCTTTATTTCCCTTTTGGCAGCTACGGCCCCTCGGCCTCCCCCTCATCATCAGATATCAGAAACTTGGCATCAAACTCCGCTCCCTCAGCATGTTGGATCTCCTCTGAGAGATCGAAACCTCGAGCGTGAATCTCCTCGAGGGTCTTCCTCCGGGATTTGCACCTCTCGTACTCCCTGCTATTGCTTGTACGATCAAGGGCCTTCTTCAACTCGGCCCTAACAACGGTGGCGCTCTTCGAATAAGCAGCTATCTTTTGCCCCGAACGGGTGTTATTTATTACGACCTTGGCCCGAACATCCGCCACCTCGATTTTTGCCCTTGATTGCTCAGATGAGAGCCTCGCGATCGTCTTCGACCGAGCGGAATCATCCGCGCGGGCAGCCCGAAGTTGCGCCTCAAAATCGGACGTCGCGGCTAGAACTCTCTCTTTAGCCCCCAAATGAGCGTTAAGGCGCGCCCGTAGCTCAGCAAGTTCGCGGTTAGCAGCACCAACCTCGCCCCAGAGTTGCTCCAGCTCATCCGCTTTATCCTTCAACTGGAAGAGCAGCACTTCAAAAGACCGGCACAGATAAAAAAAAGAAAGGAGATGTGAGGGAAGTACGAGCAAACAAGGTGGAATACCTGTTTCTCCAAGAGAACCTCCCGAGCACGGCTTCGGTCCACCTCGCGCCTTAAAGGAGCGAGCTCGCTTTCCTTTACCGTACGTAGAAGCTGGAGGGACCTTCCCCTTTCTCGAGCATTCTGCAGATGGGTCTCGCGGCGAAGCAGCTCGACTTTGAGCCTATCAAAAGCCTGAAAAGAAGCCAAGCGCATGATGAAAAGGGAAGGAAACACCGTGCTGTAACGCCTTTATCACGAGCAAAAACTCACCACAAGACCAGAACGATGAGCCTCACTAAGGGCCGAAGCTATGTCCAATAAAACTTCGTTCCCGAAAGCTGGCCGACCGATCGAATCATTTCCTCTCAGCTGTTGCGGAGAAGGTGCCTCACCGCAAGCCTCCGCACGCCACGGAACATCTTTCCTTTTACCGGCACTCCTCAACTCTTGAACCGGCGATCTCGCATCGAACGAACTCCCGGCGCCTCCAGTAGGGAAACCGAGCAGATCAGCAAAGGGAAGGCCGCCCCCGAAAAAGAGAAGAGCGGAAAGGGAACGCCAGATACCTACCACGATAATTTACCTCCCACCTCCCTTTTGAAAGATCTCGCCACCGGCGCCTATCATGAGTCCAACATGCTGCTAATCTGCGAGACCATTCGGCTAAGCCCGGGACCTCATCAGGCAACCAACGAGCAGCTACAAACAAAAGACGGGAAGAAATCGCTGTGAATCCTACCTCGTGTGAAGGAAAGGAAGGACAGCTCGAACAGAGAGCTTACGTGTGGAACTCCATTTCTCAGGGAAAGGTAAGAATTCTCCGGGATAACGTCGGTCGTTCGAACTCGAACGAACTGGCTCATCCACCCGTGGTCTTCATCCTCTTGGCCGCCGATCATGGGAGCTCGAGTAGACCGGCGCTGAAGAGCAACAAGGCCTCAAAAGCGCAATGGCCGGTACAGCCTTATAAGGTGGCGAAGAGTAAAATCTATCCCGGCCTTGTCAGCAAAGTATCTCATCGACCATACTATGCTCCAGAAGAAAGGATGAACCTGCGCCAGCGTTACTTGGTACCTTCTACAAAAATCGGGCACAACCCGGTCCGGGGAAACTGGCTCGAGAACGATGGTGTACACGCTCAGGAAGCCTTCGACGTACGTCGTGACGTTCTACTCGGGGGAAGGGGCTTGCAGGACCACGCCTTCCCCCCATCTACATTTTCTCCTGATCCCCTCGAGGTCCTCTCCTGCCACCGAAGAGGCAATCCTCGACACATGCCCCCGGCGACCCGAAATATTAGGAGGTTTTCCCGGCGTAGCGACGCCCCTTGGGGATCTATGCTCCGGGCATCGCTCCCCTGATGCGGAGAAGGACCTCCATCGCCAGCCGAAAGCGGAATACAGGAAGAATTACCCTTCGCCCGGACATCGGACGTCGAAGCAGCGGCCATGACCATGACAGAATAACAGGGAGAGGAAGAGTATCCAAGCAAAAAGCAGAGAAATGGGGAAGCTCACGGAAAGTACCTGGCTCTACAGAGGAGATGAGCCTATCAAACAAGAAAATGCAGTAAACGTCGCTTGGGGAAGGAATAGACGAATATATAAGGGTCAGGCGACAACCGACCAAATTGCCCAAACAGGCCAAATAATTCTGGTCGCGTTAACGTCACACTACCCTTGGGGAATGCAGTGACAAAACTCCTCCAAACTCCCACGTGTTTCGTGGAAACAGGAGCGGGGCCCCGGGGAATCTCCGACAATGTTCCCCCGAGCTCACATCTCAATCTCGGCTACAAAATACAAAAGGGCTCCGAAGGTCTGGCGCCCAGTGCTCCGAAGCAATAAGAACTACCGAAATAAAGGCTCCCTTTTGTATTAACAAAACAGTTGCACATCTTTGCAATATTCGGAAGGGAGAACATATGAAACAAAAAAAAAAGGGGGGGCTCGGAGACTACTTCTCGCCGCTATACTCTTCGCCCTCGTCGGGAATAATTAGGCGCTCCAGTTCCTCCTCCGTCTCACGGGCCTTGTTTAGATCAGCAGATAGCTCGAAGCCCCGGGCCATGAGTTCTTCCAGAACCTCCCTTTTTCCTTTCGCCTTAGCATGATCAACAGCATGGACCAGTTTCTGCTCGGCCGCCAGGGAAATGTCACGGGCCATCGCATGCGCCGTGGCCGCGTCTGCCTTGTAAGCATCGGCATCTCGCTCCAAACCAAGCTTGGCCTCTATCAAAGCATCGATCTCCTTACGGGCATACGAAAGGAGGCTCAATGACGTCGACAACTCCCCAGCTACACTTTTGTTCCGCTCCCTCAACTCGGAAACCTCCTTTTCTAACTCGGAGATCCTCGAGTTTTCCTGGTCAACCTTCATTACAAAGCAAGGCGGCAAAAGTGTAAACATAAAACACTCATATGGATGCTGAGCGGAGGAGCGGATAAGAAAGAAAGAAGAAGAATACCTGTGTAGTAAGGGCGGTCTTCTCCCGGAGTGCCGCCTCTAAAGTAGCTCGAAGCTCTTTCACCTCCTCTCCTCCCCAGATACCTCGAGACTCAGAATCTTGCAGTCTCGAAGCAATGGCATCACGCTCTTTCTCATGATGTGCAGCTTCCTCACGGAGCTGTGATATGACACGATCGTATATCTCTTCGCACTACAGCAAAATAAGGAAATTGAGAAAAGCAATGAATAACACCCAAGAGCGAAGGGAAACGCTCAAAGAAAAATTTTCACCTGTCGCAGGGATTTCTCCACTGCATCAACAGCGTTAGTGACGTCAAGATCAACCCTGTCAGGTACGTCATCGAGGATGTTGGCAAAAGTGCCTTCCTCTCCGAAGGAAGTTTCAGCCGTGGCACCAACCATCCTCCCGGCGTCTCTCAATTCTCCCAACAAAACTGAACAGTTTCGAATGAAGTCGTTTGGGTAATCAACCCCGTCGAATAGCGGCCCACGCTCCGGGAAGACCCCGAACTTCGTCCCATCTAAGCCCATAGCCCTGCTGGCAGAAGCTACTCCAAATTTGGCTGAGCGATTCGAAACCACATCAGCGTCCTCGCTAGAAACCTTCGGCTCCTTAGCCTTGCTGGCCATAGCCGTCGCGGACTCAGCAGCCTCCGTCTGGGGTACTTGCGAACCCCCCTCGCTGGTCCTCGACCTCCTTCTCAGCGGACTGCCATCATCATCTTCTTCCCCGCTTGCACCGGGATCCTGGTCACAGCTCGGGACAGCGGCCTCGTCGGGTCGAGCAGCAGCCACTCTTGTTTTCCTTTTCCTGCCCGTGCCGACTCCCAAAGCCTCCTTTTTGCCACCAAGGGTGGCCTCATCAGCGTCTTTTCCCCAAGGCCTGCATCAATACGATGAGTGAAGCACAAAGGGAATACAAAATACAAGGTTTATACAGGAAAGAAACCCCACCATGGTTCTTGGCCACCCAACGCCTATCGGCCACGAGGTCCCAGGATCGGAGATGATACGGAAACTCTCTGTCCAAGCGCTTTATCCACCTCGCCAAGTCTGGAACCTCCTCGGGTTGCCAAGGAGAAGCTGGAGAAAGTCACCGAAAGGTTATCACATCGCTCGAAAGAAAAGTGAGGAGCGATTAAAGAGAAGATATACTTATGCTGAAAGTTCCACCGTTCGGGAAAAGGCATCCATTGGACCGGGATGATGTCCGAGGTGCGCAACCGAACGAACCTGCTCATCTACCCCCGGTCCTTCCCCTCATCGACGCTTGAAAAGGGAGGTTTCTTGGACCGTTGCCGAAGCTTGATCAAGCCTCGGTACAGCCGAGGGTGGTATAGTCCGATCAGATGATTGAGAGTGAGAACCTCACCCGCAATCTCCTCAGTAAAATGCCTAAGCATCAGCATAATCCTCCAAAAGGACGGTGAGATCTGGCCAAGGGTCACTCGATACCGAGTACAGAAGTCAAGGATAACCGGGTCGACGCCCAAGGGAGGAGATTTCACGGATTCGTCGGACCCAAGGTGAACGGGTATGTGTATACACAAAGAAAGCCTTCCTTGAAACTGGTAATATCTTCGCCGGAGGTAGGAATTTCCACTGTCGCTGTCTCATTCCATCGGCAGTCACTCTTCACTCTTTCGACATTAGTCACGACACTAATATATCGAGACACGTGCTCGCATCGGTCCGGCTTGGACGCGGGAGCCTCGGCACTAAAATCCTTCGATGTATCAAACTCGGAAGGGATCCACTGCTCTAGAGGAGGGGCTGGCCTATCAACCCCCTAGCCAACTGGGACAATGATGTAGTATCGTTCCGAAGGGGTATCATCCTGGAAGTCCTAGCCATAAATGATGAGGGAACTCTTCCGAAAAGAAAAATAGAGAAGGATAAAAATATGTCGAATAAATTAAGATTCCGTTTAAAAGCCTAGAGGAAGGGCAAAGATGAGCGGCATCTGATGATCGGATCGTTTTATAGGATCCAATTGGGGAAGCGGAAGGGACGAGCCTGCAATGGTTCGAAAACTCCTCGATCGTCGTGTATAACGGCTGCTCCGTGTGGTTTTCGGGGCTATGGCGTTTAATTCTCTTACATGAATGACATCATGGCAAATATGACCTCGAGGCTGCGAGGATACGATTCAGTATCGTTTCCCATCACTTCGTCATGAGAAACGCGGAGACTATCTGTACGCGGTAAAAATTAGAAGACTTGATTTTCGCTATCAAGATAATTCGGGAAGCCTCCCTCGAGACCCCGAGGATGGAAGGCTGTGATCGAGTTCTCGGCCTTCGGGCTCGTCGAGGTCCGAATAAAAGGAAGCAGGGTTCGAGGTCAGGGTAAGAGAAGATGACTCCGGAGCGCATGGCTACACCTGACATGGCCGGTCTATCTGTAACCTACTGAGATGACGAGCGATAGGCCGTCCCATATTTCTACTCTTGTAAATAATATATGCATATTTTATTGAGTTCCCTCGCCTATATAAGGGGGACTCACCCCACCTTGTAAAGGACTGATGTTGCTCCACTTCTGCAATAAGCAATAATCTCTCTCTCTCTCTCTCTCTCTCTCTCTCTCTCTCTCTCTCTCTCTTTCTTTTAAATTATCAGTGTTCTTCGACCCCGAGGTCGACCTAACATTTTATTGTTCTTCATTTGTTCTTCGTCATTTAGCTCAAGATTGACGGTATAAAGCCTTATACGCATATACTTATCTGTTATCCCCTTCCCGATTACCCTCGATAAGGTTATCTTCGATAGGCCCGAGGTAAGCTCGAGGCCTGGCCCCGAGGTATCTACTGGTTTGTCCTAAGCCCGGGAACGTCCCTTACTGGTTCGATTATTATTTTTGGCTAGCTCGATCTTTACTGTTTTTACTCCACATTTAGCACTACTCACCCTCTCAAACTAGCTCGGGAATAGATCACGTATTTTTAGAATCCAATTTTACAAATTTAATTGTTGTTACCATTTTAACGGTAAACACTCTTCTATGCGATCCAAACTCAAACTGCAGCACGTATAATTCACTGATAAAAGAGGACTCCCAACCAACGGCATTGGATCACACAAACCTCAGAATACTCCGCAGGAGATAATCCACTTGCTTAGCCTCAAATTGGCATCTCTCTATACTCTTTCATAATCATAACTATTACTCGGTCACTTACCTTTCCTGAGTCCGAACTCATATCACGACATGAAATTTACTTCATTCAACAACTAGATGTCATGAAAAGATCCTTCAACACACTGTGAGCACGTGATTTTTGCCCTAAGTAATAATTCCCAAAATTTCAAACAAAAAAACAATTTTTCTAGCATTTTTATAAATTTTTGTGAATTTTGTGGCATTTTTTGGTAATTGTTGCATTTTTATTTGTGCATTTTAATTCATATAAAATACAAAAATACGCATTTATATTTAGGTTTCAATTTCATGGTTAGTATTAATTAGGGATTAATTTATTTTTAGAACGTAATATGGAGAAAATAACAAAAATAGTCCACTTTTGCATTTTTAATGGTTAATTGTTGAATTGGTCGCGAAATAGGTTTCAAACAATTTTAGGAATTAATTAGCTTAACTTTGAAAATATATTAGGTCTTTTTTCGCATTTTTACAAAGTCAGAAAAATAAATACAAAATGAAATACAAAAATAGATAAAAGAAAAAAAAGAAAAGGAGTATTAAAAAAAATGGTCTTAATTGGAGACCAAATTTGGGCCAAAATCAATCAGCCCAAGTGAAATACCCCAAAAAAAACACACCCCAGGCCAGCCCAAACCACTGGCCCAAACGCCTTGCCCGGTCCAAATGTCCCACACCCAAAACGACGTCGTTTTGATGTCGTTAAATCATGATCGTCCATCCCCTCAGATCCAACGGTCCATAATCCCTGGTGATTAATTATAAAATTGTCGGATAGATTTAATAAATTAAAAAGACCGTTTCCTTTCATCCTCGTACAGATCCTCTGAACGGGCGACACCGCCGGAACCACCGCCGGCGGCGAACGCCGCCATGGCCAATCCATCCCAAAATCACACCCCAGATTCTCTTTCTCTTTCTCATTCCAAATATCAAGTAAATTTCCCTCGAATCCTCCCATATCTCGTCGAATCTACATCAGAAGATTTTTCGGCCAAGTCGCCGGTTACGCCAAATGGTCCCAAATTAACACCATGGGACCGCCTTGACCTCCTCTACCCAAACCCCATAGTCGCTTGGGCGCAGTGGACCAGACAGTCTGATGATGAGTTACCATTGGAAGGAACTGAACATAATAGAGCCCTTTACCTCACAGCAAAGTGTGAAGATTCCGTGGTGACTCGGGTGTTAATCGATAATGGGTCTAGTGCCAACATTTGCCCTCTTTCCACTCTAGAAAAGTTGCAAGTTGACAGAGAAAGAATTCATAAAAATAGCATCTGTATACGGGGATTTGACGGCGGAGGGAAAGACACAGTGGGAGATATTGTGTTAGAGCTAACAATAGGACCTGTGGAATTCACTATGGAGTTTCAAGTGCTCGATGTCAGTGTTTCCTACAATCTTTTATTGGGACGGCCCTGGATTCATGCCGCAAAGGCAGTACCGTCTACTTTGCATCAAATGGTCAAGTTTGAATGGGATCGGCAGGAGATCGTGGTTCATGGAGAGGACAACTCTTGTAATGCTATTACATCCTTCGAGGAAGTTGAAAATGACAAAGGTCCGTGGGTGTACCAGGTCATGGACACAGTGCCAGTTGATAAAATCCCGGAAGGGGAGTGTGTNCCAGTTACCAAACTGGGGCAGAAATTTTCTTTGTTGTTTATTTTGTTGAAATCAGGCGCCCACCTGGAGAACAAGGGAATACTTTGCAAGTTCAGCAGTCAGGCGCCCACCTGGAGAACAAGGGAATACATTTCAAGTTTAGAAGTCAGGCGCCCACCTGGAGAACAAGGGAATACATTTCAACTTTTAGCAATCAGGCGCCCACCTGGAGAACAAGGGAATACATTTCAAGTTCAGCAATCAGGCACCCACCTGAAGAACAAGGGAATACATTTCAAGTTCAGCAATCAGGCGCCCACCTGGAGAACAAGGGAATACTTTTCAAGTCCCACCTGGAAGACGGACACATGTTTCAAATGGTAACAATCGAGCATCATTCGGAGGAATGGCAGCAATATCGCCAATCACAATGCAAGACAACAACAGGAATACCATCGGAAGATCACAAGATACAGGTTCAAGGCAGCACAAGAACAAGTTAGAAGACATAGATAGGACTCTCCTGTAGTTTGTAGATCATAGTTTAGGCTAGCTCTTTTATTTTAATACGATGTAATAGGAGGTCAGTCGAGCAGTAGCAACAGCAACAACAGAAAGTCACAGCTCTGGTAGTCCCAGCTACCAAACTTCCCGATCTACACTGACCTGATTCCAGTTNGATGAAATAAAATGGAAGCATATTTTGTTTCGATGTTTTCATTATGCTTGACTGTAATAACTAAGGACTGTATAACTGGACTGTACATCTGGACTGTGTAATGAATTTTAATTCTGATTATAGCAATTCACATATTAGAATCTAATGTTTACTTTCTATAATTAAAACAGGGTTCTACTGATTAGTTACAAGTTATTGAAGGCATTTAGTGTAGCTTGAAATAAATTCAGCGTGTCTCACTTCTAATTGAATTTGGTTTTGTTTGATATAAGGCCAGTGGCTTGATTTACGCAGTTTGAGCTTCGGCTCATTCGACACAGGCCCAGATTCAAAAGTAGTGCCTTTGTGTCCAAGTCTGGGCCAAGCGAGCAGCCCAACTGTGACAAGGATACGAGGTCAGGCCTGCTTTCAGGCTAGGCTGATTTTGAGATTGGTAATGTCTCCTTATTGGGCTTACTACAAGGCCCATGTCTGGACAACATTCATTCACTGAACGTTTAAGGCCTGTTTTGGGGCCTGATTTCTCTTAAGGGCCTGTTTTAAGGCCCACAAAACTGAACATTTCCTTGGGGTATTTTGTTTAAGTTCAATACCTATTTGAATACCTTGGCAATAATACATGGACATATTTAATTGGGGCCTTCTCTTGTTAGTAGAATACTTACTAGAAAGTCACAGTTCTTCTAGGTCGATTTTAGAAATAAATGAGATGAGCCTCGCTAAGCAAATATATAAATCGCGGGTCCCTCGATAAATGTTTAAGTTAAATACTTAGACTTTCGGGAT
>NW_017671703.1:5110-5902 GCF_001879085.1 Nicotiana attenuata | reverse complement strand
TGGTCATATGATGACATAGCCAGGTTTAATTACCGATCTGGTGGTCCAAAAACTTAGCCCGTTTATTCGGAATGCTCGCCCGTCAAGCAGAAGTTGAGGAAATTTAAAACAAATATCAGTGTGAAAATCAAAGAAGAAGTTACCAAGCAGCTTGAGGCGAAGGTCATACGAGTTACTCGATATCCTACCTGGTTAGCTAATGTGGTGCCTGTACCAAAGAAGGATGGGAAGACCAGAGTGTGTGTTGATTACCGTGATCTCAATAAGGCGAGCCCGAAAGACAACTTCCCACTTCCAAACATCCATATATTGATTGACAATTGTGCCAAACATGAGATTGCTTCCTTCGTGGATTGTTATGCGGGTTATCACCAGATTTTGATGGATGAGGAGGATGCGGAAAAGACAGCATTCATCACACCTTGGGGAACATACTGTTACAGGGTCATGCCATTTGGGTTGAAGAACGCAGGGGCAACGTATATGAGGGCAATGACTACCATGTTTCTTGACATGATACATCAGGAAATCGAGGTCTATGTGGACGACGTGATCATAAAGTCGAGGAAACAATGTGACCACGTTAGGGATTTGAGGAAATTCTTCCAGAGGCTCCGCAGGTACAACCTCAAGCTTAATCCAGCAAAATGTGCGTTTGGAGTTCCATCGGGGAAGTTATTGGGATTCGTGGTAAGTCGGCGCGGTATCGAATTAGACCCGTCTAAGATCAAAGCCATCCAAGGGTTACCACCGCCAAGGAACAAGAAAGATGTGATGAGTTTGCTTGGCAGG
>NW_017671703.1:0-766 GCF_001879085.1 Nicotiana attenuata | reverse complement strand
TTCAGCAATCAGGCGCCCACCTGAAGAACAAGGGAATACTTTCAAGTTTCAGCAATCAGGCGCCCACCTGGAAAACAAGGGAATACATTTCAAGTTTTAGCAATCAGGCGCCCACCTGGAGAACAAGGGAAGTACAATTTAAATTTTTAGCTTTTAATATTTGATAACACGCTGTACCCAGTTACCAAACTGGGGCAGAAATTTTCTTTGTTGTTTATTTTGTTGAAATCAGGCGCCCACCTGGAGAACAAGGGAATATTTTGCAAGTTCACCAGTCAGGCGCCCACCTGGAGAACAAGGGAATACATTTCAAGTTTAGAAGTCAGGCGCCCACCTGGAGAACAAGGGAATATATTTCAAATTTTAGCAATCAGGCGCCCACCTGGAGAACAAGGGAATACATTTCAAGTTCAGCAATCAGGCACCCACCTGAAGAACAAGGGAATACTTTTCAAGTCCCACCTGGAAGACGGACACATGTTTCAAATGGTAACAATCGAGCATCATTCGGAGGAATGGCAGCAATATCGCCAATCACAATGCAAGACAACAACAGGACTACCATCGGAAGATCACAAGATACAGGTTCAAGGCAGCACAAGAACAAGTTAGAAGACATAGATAGGACTCTCCTGTAGTTTGTAGATCATAGTTTAGGCTAGCTTCTTTTATTTTAATACGGTGTAATAAGGAGGTCAGCGAGCAGTAGCAGTATCAACAGCAGTGAAATCACAGTTCCTGGTAGCCCCAGCTGCTAAACCTTCCC
>NW_017671702.1:172185-260731 GCF_001879085.1 Nicotiana attenuata | reverse complement strand
TCAGATTCTTTCATTTTTAAAACTTCAAAATCAGCCCTTAGAGTTTGAAGTTTTACCTTCCTCACCTTGTCAACTCCTTGAAGAGAATTTTGTAAAATCTCCCAAGCTTCCTTTGAGGCGGTAGCATCTGCCACCTTCTCAAACATGGCATCATCCAAACATTGGTGGATGAGCGTGAGGGCTCGTTGATCCTTCTTCCTTGTCTTTGCCAAGACATCTTTTTCATTTTGAGGCAGAGCTTCCTCATTATCGGGTTTTGCATACCCTCTGTCTACGATTTCCCACACATCCTGGGAGCCTAGAATGGCTTTCATACGTAGACACCATTTCTCATAATTATCTTTTGTGAGACGGGGATACTGAAAAGACAGCGGACTATTATTTGCCATGGCTCTGATACCACGTTGTTGGGATAAAAAATAAATATTCCGCCCAGAAATAATATCCACGGTAAATAACAATAACACAAGAGAGTAACAAAGATACCAACTCTTTTAACGGGGTAAAATACAATACCCGAGTGGAGCAATATTTCCACTATAATATTACAACTTAGTAGTATCAAAAGACTACTACAACTTCGAAAGAAATAACACTCTTTATTTTAAATACCTCACTACAATATTACTCCCACTCACTATTTATCTCACAGACTACAATCTGTGGATTACTCTCTCTACGCTCTATTGCGCTCTCTCTGATTTTGGTGTGTATGAAATGAATAGCTGAAGCCTCCTTTATGTAAGTGAGAGACCGTTCCTCCAACCAATCAAAAGGTTGTATTTACAATTTGCATATTGCAAATTTCCATAACTTGTTCCACCGTTCAAAACCAACTTCAAATTGGTTTTGCTATTTGGTTTTGTTGTTATTGCAACTTGTTAAGTTTTGCAACTTGATGTCATTTTTTTCTTTTCTTTTTTAATTGCTTTTTATTTAGATTGGTCCCACAATAGACATTCCATATTAGGAAAAAGTCAACATAAAAATAGTGTTATTAATGCTTTTCTGCATCGATGCACACTTTGTAGTTGCTCCAAATGTTAATTAAAGTTCACACTCATATAATTTTCAAGGAATTATCGGTTGCTCAATGTATAATAAAATAATATAGCTTTATTTATGTTGAGCTCAATTGCTGAAGCATTATAAAATAATATAGCTTTATTCATGTTGGGCCCGGGCAAAGCCCGGGCTACCCCACCTAGTGTACAAAGAGGTGGGAATAAATGGTGCAATTCCCGTCCATGGTACCCATAATTGCTACTCCCTCAACAGTAGAAGAAATTTGGAGAAGACTACTTTCTTTTTTCATGGAAACATATATAATATATTAATTCAACTGACCATAAAATTTGGAGACCGATGATCACGCCCAACTATGCCTTATAAAAAGGACAATGCGGACGTTGCAAATATAACCTGAGTATTGTGCCCAGAGTCGAATCCACAGAGAATTAACCTATCAATCACCATCTTTAGACCTACTAAACTCTTTAGAATCAATTTCCCAAATGTTGAGAATCACAGTTGATGGTGTTTTTAATAACTAAGATCAACAGTAACTAATAGCTACAAATTAAAGATGCTAAGCTGTAAACAATAATGAGAAAGTGCTAAGGTAATGATTTCCCCTATTGATGGAATTCCTTCTGTTTATGCTTCATACAGATTTACCAACACATCTCTATTAATCATGAACGCTCTTCTTACCGTAAATCTCTCCCGAGTAATCACAGTAATTTACTAGTTGCACTCTCCCGAGATACACTAGCTTGCTTTATTTAACACAATTCACTTTAGATTACACCCAAGGCTTCGTTATCCCTAATCCCGTCTTTAAACCCTCGGTTATTGATCCCTCATATACTTTGGGAGTGGTGTTGTTCAACAATTACCTAAATATGCACTCTCTCCCGAGTTATGCACACTAGATAGGCACAACTAATTGAGGATCCTGTCAATTAACTACAACAAACACATAGTTGAACAAATAGAGATCGGAACTAGCAATTTGTATTCACATAAATAAGAAGTTCATCCCCCAATAGGTTCCATCAAAACCTTAGACAAAGGATTTAGCTACTCATAACTATGGGTAAACAAACTAAAAAAATATTCATCATAAAACTTGCAATAAAAATCAAAGAAAAGAAGAAAGATGTTTTGGGTGATCTCTCACAATTGTTTTTCTTGCTAAAATATTCTCCAATACCATTCTTGCCTCCTTTGGGCGAAGTCTAGTATATAAAATAGGGTTTTGGGCTAAAAATCCCGTATTTTGCACTTAAGTCCCTGAACTTTTCCGCCTCTGCCGCTGTTCTGCCGCGGTCGCGGTCAAACCGCGGACACACACCTTCTCTGAATCTCAACTTATCCGCGACAGTCTTCTATCGCGGTTCTGCCGCGGTCGCGGTGGAACCGCGACAGTCCTTCTTCAGGCTTGGCTTGAGCTGCTTCGCTTGGTTCATTTGGCAAATTTTACGATTGGCCTCTTTTTTTCCATATTTGATCCCAATAGCACTCCATTGCCTTCTCTTGTCATATATCACCTGCAAAGCATGAAAAGCACTAATCAGTGCATTTTGTTATCACTTTTATCATCAAAACTATACAAGAAGGTGGTTCTTTAGGGCCTAATTATAGTTAAATTCACCTATTATCAACACCCCACACTTAAACCTTTGCTCGTCCTCGATCAAGTTAAACCACACTTATAGGCCTAACCGTTGGATGCATTGCCCCAAGTTTATGCTATACCCGCCATTATGAATGAATAACCTAAGCAGTGCAACAGTCACACTCAGATGCAGACTCTAACGCCATGACACACTCGTGCTTACTCTAGTTACTCTAACAGAGGTGAAAACTCACTTTTTCTTCCTGAGTCACATGCCCTCACATCACAAATCTGAGAGAAGTTCCACACACAATAAATTAAGCAACAAGGAACCATAGCTAGACAGAATTCACTCACTCTCAGCAAAGAACATTGACATGCCACACAGATACACCATAGGCTTGCCCCTAGTGTAATACTCTACTAATCGAGCTGTTCAGTCAAAGATCAAAAGATCTTTATTTGGTTGTAATGTCGGCTAAGGGACGGGTAGGATATATTTGGATATAGTGACTAACCTCCCTAAGTACTTTTAATACAAACTTCCTTTTGTTTCAATTTCCATGTTTAGCCCAATCGTTCTTCCACATTTTGTTTCATAGTTGCCCCCCACTTTTCTTTAGGTGCACTGGCCTTTTTCTCTTTTCTTTTCTTTTCTCTTTTTTTTCTTTTTTTTTCAACAGCCATTGAACCATTCAAGTATTTCTTTCCTGATTCCCCTTTTTCCACTCCCCTACTACCCCACACTTTGACTTTTGTATGTTCTTTAATAATTCAAGTGCTTCTAGGAGGTACAGGTTCAAACAATCAATTTATTCAAACACAGGGATATATGTCATTACAGGGTTATCAAAGAATAGGCTTCAGGCTCAAAAGGGGTTAACTATGGCAATATATACAGGCGGATTCACAATTATACAGGCTATACAAAGAAATGCCTCAATCATCTCTAAAACCAAACAACTTCTATTTCGCTTTGCAAACACACAGGGCAAGTTCTAGGTATCGCATGCAAGCACAGAATGCAAGTAATAGCTCACACACACTTGGCATGTAACTCATTCCAAATCAGTTTATCAACACACTCATACGAGCGTTCAAGCAAGACAAGATATGCAAAATTAAGGCATCAAAGTATGAGTCTACAAACGAGCCTAGACGTTGCGCCCTCAATTCGTTTTTGTTATTCTCAGGTGTGTACATCTCAGGTTGCATTCTAGCCTTCACCCATCTTGGTCCTAAAACTACAAAAGAAAAATCTACCTAACCCGGTTCAAGAAAGATGTGACGACTCGACCCGTCGTCTCATGTGTTACTGCTTCGTTTCCCCCTTGTTCTGCTTCTTCATGTTTCGTTATCGGTATTTGGTGTGTTAGAGTTGATTTGGATTGGTTTTGATAAGAAATGAGACACTTAGTCTCTTTAAGGAAGGCTTAAGTTGAAAAAGTCAACCGGACGTTAACTTATGAGTTATAGGGCTCAGATGTGATTTCTGGTGATTCGATTAGCTTCGGGAGGAGATTTGTGACTTAGGAGTGCGATCGGAATTGATTTTGGAGGTCCGGTGTAGAATTAGGCTTGAATTGGCGAAGTTAGTATTTTGGCGAATTTCGGTTGATAGGCGAGATTTTGATCCGAGTGTCGGAATGGAATTCCGAGAGTTGCTGTAACTTCGATATGTGATTTGTGATGTGCGTGCAAAATTTCAGGTCATTCGGACGTCGTTTGGTTGGGTTTTTGATCGAATGCGTGTTTCGGAAGTTTTGAAAGAACTTAGGCTTGAATCCGATGAGAATTGATGATTTTAGTGTTGTTTGAGGTGTTGTGATGATTGGAACAAGTTTGGATAATGTTTTAAGACATGTTGGTGCTTTTGGTTGAGGTCTCGGGGGCCTCGGGATGATTTCGGAGGGTCAATCGGACCATTTTTGGCCTTAAAAGATTGCAGGTTTTCAGTTATTTGGTTGCCGAAGAAATGCTCTTCGCGTTCTCATCATCATGGCTGCGTTCGCATAGCTCTGGGAGTGGAAGCATCGCGATCGCGATGATGTTTCCGCGATCGCGTAGAAGGAAAATTAGGGCTGGCAGATTGCCCTTCGCGATCGCATAATTTTTGGCACGATCGCATAAGGTTGGAAAAAAAGGTCACTGCGATCGCATGGACTTTGTCGCGTTCGCGTAGAACATTTTTGGGAGTTTGGACATTTGCTCATCGCGATCGCGTGCATGAAGCCGCGATCGCATAGAAGAAAAGTATAGACCTGGGCAGAATATTTTAAAACACGCCAGTCGCGATTTTGGGGCTCATTTACTCCATTGTTGATATTTTTGAGAGCTTTTTGAAGGAAATTGAAGAGGGATTCAAGTAGAATCGATTGGAGGTAAGTTAAAACACGATTATATTGTGAAATTGGTCTAGAAATTTATGGAAATTAAGCCTAAAATTGATGAAGTAGGGCTTGAGTTTTTGATATTTCAAATTGGGATTTGATGGGTCATTTGAGCTCGGATTTGAGAGTTCTTAGTATGTATGAACTCGTGAGAAGATGAGGAATCCATTAATGTTAAATTTTTTGATTTTCGAGAAGTGGGCCCAGGGCTCGGGTTTTGCTAATTTTGAGATTCTTGATGTTTTTCGATTGTTTTCGATTGGGTATTGTTCCCTTAGCATATTGTGATGTATTCGCTCTGATTTTGGTTAGATTCGACGCGCGTGGAGGCTGATTTGAGGGGCAAGGGCGTCGCGAGCTAGAGATTTCACTGGTTCGAGGTGAGTAATGATTGTAAATGATATCCTGAGGGTTTGAAACCCCGGATTTGCACATCGTAGTGCTATATTGAGGTGACTTGCACGCCGGATAGTGGGCGTGGGGTAGAGAACCGCTGGGGATTGTGACTTGGTCCGTCCCGATTGATGAATTTACTGCGTATTTGTCTGGAATTTATTTGTTATCACTGCTGTTTGGGCTGATTGCCACATTTGGGCTTCGTGCCAACTATTTGAATCCTTCGGGGATTATTTTCACTGTTTCCTCACTGTTTTGACTTATTACTTGAACTCAGTCATATTGTTTCTCCACTATTTTACAACTCAGCCACTATACTCATATTTGAGTCTTAAATGATATTTGAAATGATAATCGGGGCTGAGGACTACAATTTTACTAATGCCCGAGGGGCTTGTGATGATATTCTGACTGAGGGTGGTCGAGGGCCAGATGTGAGGATACACTGAGTGATGTGAGGCCGAGGGCCTGGATGTGAGGATTATATATGGATCGGGCTGCACGCCGCAGCAATATATTATATGGATCGGGCTGTACGCCGCAGCAGTATATATATATTGGATCGGACTGCACGCCGCAGTAATATAGCGCTTGGGCTGTAGGAGCCCCTCCGGAGTCTGCACCCCCACAGTAAGCGCGGGTACCCATATTGATCGGGCTGCACGCCGCAACAATATGTGGATCGGGCTGCACGCCGCAGCGGCTACTATGTGATACTATTCTGAGAGTGATCTGAGAGAGAGAGAGAGACCGAGGGGCTGAGAGTGTTGTCGAGAGTGAGCTCGAGGGGCTGGTTCAGTTTGAGATATTGCCCGAGGGGCGAACTTTTATGTGCTCATCTTGTGTACTTATTTGCCTCTTTACCTGTTATACTGTGGTATTTGTGCCCGAGGGGCAGATTTTCCGTGCTTATCAGCACTAACTGTTTTTGAAATCATTTTCATAATTATTGAAAAGATCATTTTCGAAAGAGATTTGAACTGAGCCAAGGTATTTCTAAAGGATTTTCACGATTTTACTGTTTTCTCAGAAAATGGTACCCGGCTTCTATATGGCATGTTGGTTGCTTTACGTAATTTCTTGCTGCTCAGTTATTATTTACCTTTATTACTCACTGAGTTGGAGTACTCACTTTACTCCCTGCACCTCGTGTGCAGTTGTAGGTATTTGTTCACCCGGTAGCGGGTATTGGCTGCGTGGAGGCAGAGTTGTAGAGGTTTTAGCGAGGTGACTGCCAGCGTTCGCAGCACCACTGTCTTTCTATGTTATTCATTATTCTTGTTCAGTGTATTTCTAGACTGTAAAGTGGAGATTTCATTCTCATAGATTCTCGTGACTTGTGACACCCCGATTAGGGATGTGTTGGGTTGTAAATATGTTAATTAATATCATTAAGTCGTAACTTGTCGTTCATTTGTGTTTAACTAATTTGAAAGAGTCGAGTTGGGTTAGTTGGCTGGCCTTGTCTTCACGAGAGGTGCCATCACGACCGGTGCGGGGTTTGGGTCGTGACAAGTTGGTATTAGAGCCTAGGTTACTAGGTCTCACGAGTCATGAGCAGGTTTAGTAGAGTCTCGCGGATCGGTACGGAGACGTCTGTATTTATCCTCAGGAGGCTGCAGAACCTTTAGGAAAACATCATATTCTTTGAATTCTTATCGTGCGTCCTTGATTCAGCTTGAAAAGAAACTCTTGAAATTCCTTCCACGTGTTCGTATGCGCGCATGAGCGCTCAGTATCAGATGTGCCTTGATGGCTTGTGATTCCCCGATCGAGGGGCAAGATGTAATCCCTGTGAGCATATATTGGGCCAGTCTGGAGGATTTGAGGCCAGATCCTTGCCTATAGCTTGAGCACCGAGGTGCTGATTGTGTGAGCAAATGTTTTGAACTTATATGTTCGGTATTGTCCTTATTAACCGGAATGGCGGTTGGATATCCATGTGAGGAGTATGTTAGTACTGCGAGATGTATCTATGTGATCTTGGTAGTGACAAAGAGGTGTGCTGAAATACTAAATTGAGGCAAAGCAGGTGGGTTATCTCCTGCGGAGTGTTCTTGAGTGGTATGATCCTTATGTGTATGTTAGAAGATCTCCTGTGTAATTGAAGGGTATGTGTTGAAATCTGAGAATTCGGGTCGCTTAAGAGAGTGGACTCAGTTGATGTGGGGATGAATGTGAGGTTTGCAGAGGATTTCAGTACTAGACAATCTGTGTTTTCACAAGCTTGTAGATGATTCGAGTTTAATCTCACTATGATATTGTGGCATCATTAGAGTAAAAGTGATATGAGTTGTTAAGTGTGTCTTGATATATGGCTTCGAGCCAAGATGGGGAGGTTGCTATTGATTAGCTGATTGCACGGTTATGCGCTATGCTGGTTCCGTATCGAGGTATGCTGGCGGATGAGTCCTGGTTGCAGGAATTAAGCCGAGGATGGCACGAGTGAAGCAAAATTATGACAAAGGTTATATGGTGCTTCGTAGATGTGAGGAAATAATAGGATGACTTGAGCTGTTGTTGATAAAGGATGCTCAGTGTATAGAGAAAGAAGATGTTTGTTTGTACTGGAATGAGATCATATCATGTGGTGTCAGAGTGCTAATAAGGCACGAGTGGTTCTGTTCGTTAAGTCAGGTAATTTGCAGTTTGTATAAGAGTGGATGACTCTTAAGAATGGTTTTAATGTGTTCAAGATTCTACATGTAGCACTCAGGTGTTTTAAGGTTGTGTATGTGACCAAAGACAGTGTTTTCACTAGAAAAGGTCAAGACTTGTGGTATTTTTATGTTAATTATGGGAGTCTATGTATCGGTATCTGGAAAGTAAAGGTAGCGGACTTAGATTCGCAGGAAGTTCTTCAAAGTAGGGTATTTTAGAATGTGGTATTTTTGGGAACAGTTGAGAGAGTATTCAGTGGCCTAAGGGTCATAGTCAGTGTGGTCTTATGTTCGAGTCTCGTGTGGTAAGACTGGGCTGAGGTATTGTGATGCTATGATGAGGGAGAAATATCAAGTTGATGATGAAACAGAAGGGGAAATTAGATAGATGGAATAGTTTGATAGTAGACCGAATCGGTATGGTAAAGATATGATTAATTCTTCGTATGTGTTCGAGGTAATGAGTTTTTACAAGTGTTGTGCAGCGAAGCTCTTGAGTTCTGACAGTTTGCTTAGCTTGGTTCAGGTAGAAGGATTCAGTCCTGACAGTTTAGCTTGTGCAATGGAATTGGGGAGAGAGTTTTTGATGAGTTTTATCGTGGTTTGGAGACGTATATATTGTCTATGGGCATGCGAAGAATGGGATGTGTAGTGATTTTCTTCTAGATGGGATCAATGAAGAGTTCTCGACTAGTTGGGTACGTAGATGTTTGTGGTTAGGAAAAGGGAGATGGAGTTCTCATGTTATCCTAGTGTGGTATGGTATATGCGATATGTTGTGGAGGATTGGGATTTGTGTGTGTAAGGTTTTGGTTCAGTTCAGAATGGAAAGTCATTAAATTCTTAAGCAGCACGGGCAGCTGCAGGTGATTTAAGAATCGATCTTTAGATGATTAAGGAAAATGGTATTGCTATTCTAGTGATTTGACGGGGGGTATATGTTCAGTAAAAGGGGAAGGTGATGTAAACTGATAATACTTCGGTGGTATTGCGGCATTTTCTTATTGGATCGACTGTTGATATTTGAGTTTGTTGATGGCACAGGGAAATTTTAGAATATCTTTCGTGGAATGAATGGGTACTTGATGTGTGATATGTATTCATACGACGGAATGTGGGATCAGGTATAGTGATTTGTGTGTTATATGGAGTTGGAGACTGGGAGTTCTCAGATACAGTCTATGTCGTGGTTGTGGATCGTGTGTATTCGGCGCCGTTTAGCGGCAATTAAGATTTGGAGGCTAGAGTGGATCTTTATTTGCTGATATGTTAGATTTTGGATGTGGTATTGAAATTCAGACTGGTTGTCTTAGTGTGGGGTTATTCTAGACTATTGTGCTACGGGCTATGTCGGAAATGCCACGAGTTGAGTGGCGAGGTGAATTGGATTATGTTCTTGCGGAGTGGATATATTTCAAAGATGCAGCGGACGGCTGGGAAGGATTGCTTTTCTTAATAGGGCCTTCGTGATGGATGTCAGTGCAGAGGTTTCTACCCTTGATTCAGTTCCGGTGTTGAGGGACTTTTTCGGATGTGTTCCTTGTGGCCGGGCATGTCGCCGGGCGAGATTGTGGATTTCGGTATTGATTTGGTGCCGGGCACCGTATCGTACGGCTCCAGCAGGAGTTATAGTAGTGGAAGGAGCAGCTTCAGGCTTTCTTGGTAATGAGTTCGTTGGCAGGACGAGGTGGTTACGAGTTCAGTTTGAGTTAGCTTGGTTGGCCCCGAATTTTATGTTAAGGGATAGGTTGATTCGATCGTTATTGAGCTTGTTAGTGATCTGAGGAGAATAATGAGTTGCCTTTCGGTGTTTTGAGACGTTATGATTTGTTGGTTATGGGCACTCGTGGTGCAGTTCTATTGGGGATTCATAGTGGAAGTCGAGCGGGAAGAGTAATTGGTGTTGCTCGGTAAGTGGAGTATTGGTTATAACCATCGGGTGCGTGTCGTATGTTATTTGTTTCACCATGGGTGTAATGAATTGCTTTGGTTTCAGACATTAAATTGTGTGTGGCTGTCGATTTTCATAGTGACTTGAGGTGCTTCATGTGTACCGGTGTCTGAATAAGATCGCGCATTGTGGCGAGGCCACGTGGATTTATGACCTTTCGAGGAAGATTCAGGTACTATATTTCTATGATGTGGGACGGGGTCTCAGCTTTGTGTTGTAACGGTATTGATGAGCTTGAGGTACAACTCTTTCGTTTGAGTCATTTTCATGATTTGAGTATGTTCAGACCGTTTCTTATTGGTGCGCGTATTATGCAAGTTGTGGCTTAGGCCTGTGTTGAGGTGTCACATCACCAGAGTGGTGTGTTGGATTCAAGGTGATCGTTGGAGTCATTGTTGAATGGTTGATCTGAGAAATGGTTACGGCCTATCGCGTGTTTTATTTATCGTTGGCAGTATATGAAAGTGTTGGAATAAGACTTTAGCCAATAAAAGGTTTTCTATCGGTATTTGGTTGTTGTGGGTAACTACTGTGAATAGAAGTTATCGTTTCGAGTGCTTGGATTATGTGATATATCATGTGATTTCACGGAGGCTGCAGGTATGGGTTATTACAGCTGGTTCGGGCTTATTCTGAGTATAGATGTGAAGTTCTGATCTTGTGTATGATTTCGGAAAGTGCAATGTGGTCCTATGGTTTATGGGTTAGATGGACTGTGAAATTTCAGCTATATTGTGTTATCGGACCTATGCGAGATAGGGTGATGAGCGATCACCCCGGGTATATGCTTCGTAAGGTCATTCAGCTATTGGTTGGCTTCTAGTACAACTCTGGATACGCTCGAGGAAGAGCGTTTGTTTAAGTTGGGGAGGATGTGACGACCCAACCCGTCGTCTCATGTGTTACTGCTCCGTTTCCCCCATTTTATGCTTCTTCATGTTTCGTTATCGGTATTTGGTGTGTTAGAGTTGATTTGGATTGGTTTTGATAAGAAATGAGACACTTAGTCTCTTTAAGGAAGGCTTAAGTTGGAAAAGTCAACCGAACGTTGACTTATGAGTTATAGGGCTCGGATGTGATTTCCGGTGATTCGGTTAGCTTCGGGAGGTGATTTGTGACTTAGGAGTGCGATCGGAATTGATTTTGGAGGTCCGGTGTAGAATTAGGCTTGAATTGGCGAAGTTAGTATTTTGGCGAATTCCGGTTGATAGGGGAGATTTTGATCCGAGGGTCGGAATGGAATTCCTAGAGTTGCTGTAACTTCGATATGTGATTTGTGATGTGCGTGCAAAATTTCAGGTCATTCGGACGTCGTTTGGTTGGGTTTTTGATCGAATGCGTGTTTCGGAAGTTTTGAAAGAACTTAGGCTTGAATCCGATGAGAATTGATGATTTTAGTGTTGTTTGAGGTGTTGTGATGATTGGAACAAGTTTGGATAATGTTTTAAGACATGTTGGTGCTTTTGGTTGAGGTCCTGGGGGCCTCGGGATGATTTCGGAGGGTCAATCGGACCATTTTTGGCCTTAAAAGATTGCAGGTTTTCAGTTATTTGGTTGCAGAAGAAATGCTCTTCGCGTTCGCATCATCATGGCTGCATTCGCATAGCTTTGGGAGTGGAAGCACCGCGATCGCGATGGTGTTTCCGCGATCGCGTAGAAGGAAAATTGGGGCTGGCGAATTGCCCTTCGCGATCGCATAAGTTTTGGCGCGATCGCATAAGGTTGGGAAAAAAAGGTCACTGCGATCGCATGGACTTTGTTGCGTTCGCATAGAACATTTTTGGGAGTTTGGAAATTTTCTCATCGCGATCGCGTGCATGAGGCCGCGATCGCATAGAAGAAAAATATAGAGCTAGGCAGAATGTTTTAAAAGCTCATTTCCGCGATTTTGGGTCATTTTTCCTCCGTGGTTGATCATTTTGAGAGCTTCTTGGTGGAGATTAAAGAGGGATTCAAGGGGAATCGATTGGAGGTAAGATTTTTGAACTTAAAACACGATCATATTGTGAAATTTGTCTAGAAATTCATGGAAATTAAGCCTAAAATTGATGAACTAGGGCTTGAGTTTTTGATATTTCAAATGAGGATTTGATAGGTCATTTGAGCTCAGATTTGGGAGTTCTTGGTATGTATGGACTCGTGGCGAGACGGGGAATTCGGTAATGTGAGTTTTGTAATTTTTTGAGAAGTGTGCCCGGGGCTCAGGTTTTGCTAGTTTCGAGATTTTTGCTATTTCTCGATTGTTTCGATTGGGTATTGTTTCCTTAGCATATTGTGATGTATTCGCTCTGATTTTGGATAGATTCGACGCGCGTGGAGGCCGATTTGAGGAGCAAAGGCGTCGCGGGCTAGAGATTTCACCGATTGGAGGTGAGTAATACTTGTAAATGATATCCTGAGGGTTTGAAACCCCGGATTTGCACAACATAGTGCCGTATTGAGGTGACTTGCACGCCGGATATGTGCGTGGGGTAGAGCACCGTTGGGGATTGTGACTTGGTCCGTCCCGGTTGTTGATTGTTACCGCGTATTTGACTGAAACTACTTGTTATCATCATGAGTTGGGCTGATTGCCATGTTTTGGGCTTCGTGCCGATTATTTGAATCCTTCAGGGATTGATATCACTGTTTTTGCATTACTTTGCATGTTATTTGATCTCGGTCCAGGGTTTTAATACTGTTTTGCAAACTCAGCCATTCTTTCTAAGATTTGAAAACTTAAACAATATTTTATTGACGTTTTGAGCTGAGAACTATCATTTTAATACTGCCCAAGTGGTTTATGTGCATTTCTGGACTGAGCATGGATCGGACTGCGCGCCGCAGCAGTGTTATAGTGATTTTTGGATATATGGATGGCTCGGACTGCACGCCGCAGCGGTGTTATATTGATATTGTGCTTGGCTGTAGGAGCCCCTCCGGTGTCTGAACCCCCACAGGGAGCGCGGGTACCCAAATGGATCGGGCTGCACGCCGCAACAGTCATGTGCATTGCATTGCATTCATGCATTGGTTCTTGTTTGTACTACGTGTCATGACATTCAGCACTCTCATATCATTGGCATCCATGCTACTTCTCGCACTGTTTACCAGAAACCCTGGTGTTATTTGTTGGTGGAGTGCTGTGCCCGAGGGACTGACTTATGTGCTGACTTGCACTATCTGATTACGCATTCATTTGCTTAACTGTTGGAAAGGATATTTTCAAAAGAGGTTTTAACTGAGCCCAGATATTTTCTAAAGGATTTTCACGGTTTTACTGTTTTCTCAAAGATTTTCACTGTCCTATATAGCATGATGGAGTGCCTTTACGTGATTTCTTACCGCTCAGTTGTTAGTTACTTTTATTGCTCACTGTTGGAGTACTCACTTTACCCCGTGTACCTCTCGTGCAGTTGCAGGTATTGCTCACCCGGTGGCGGGTTATTAGCTGGTTGAAGGTATTACTATTGTAGCTGAGCAAGGTAACCGCCAGCGTTCGCGGCACCGGACATTGTTTTTAGAATTCCAGAATTTATTTTTGTACATTATTGGCCCTGTAGTTGTGTTCAGGTTCTCTAGATGCTCGTGACTTGTGACACCCCGGTCGGGTTGTGTTGGGTTGCAAATACTGGTTATTATGGTCGTTAAGCTACATTTATCTATTCATTTATGTTTAATAATTGTTAAAGAGACGATTTGGGTTAGTTGGCTGGCCTTGTCTTCACGAGAGGCGCCATCGCGATCGGGTTTGGAAACTGGGTCGTGACAAAAGCTTTGAATTTTCATAAGAGTGCAGCCTGAACTCATCTAACTCATTCAACTACAAGAGTCTCTTCTCGCTCGTGGCTTCAAAGTCCATATTCAACTTTTTAATGGCCCAGTACGCCTTGTGTTCAAGTTTAACAGGCAAGTGACACGCCTTCCCATAAACAAGCTTATGCGGCGACGCCCCAATTGGTGTTTTGTATGCAGTTCTATATGCCTACAAGGCATCATCTAACTTTGCAGCCCAATCCTTCCTATTCATACTCACTGTCTTCTCTAATATTTGCTTTATTTCTCTGTTGGACACCTCAGCTTGTCCACTTGTTTATGGATGATATGTCGTGGCAACTCTGTAGCGGACCCCATATTTAGCTAGAAGGTTATTCAAAAACCGATTGCAAAAGTGTGTCCCTTCATCTCTAATCAAAGTGCGTGGAGTCCTAAACCTCGAGAATATGTTCTTTTTCACAAAAACAACTACCACCTTGGCATCATTGGTTCGCAATGCGATCACCTCTACCCATTTTGACACGTAGTCAACTACTAGCAAGATATATTTGTTTCCTTTGGACAATGGGAACAGTCCCATAAAGTCTATCCCCCACACATAAAAAATCTGTACCTCCATGATGTTATTCAAAGGCATCTCATGCCTCTTTGTGATTGTCCCTGTTCTTTGACATTGGTCACACTTCTTAACAAATGCGTGGGCATCCTTGAACAATGTTGGCCAAAAGAACCTAGATTATAGCACCTTCGCAGCTGTCCTATCGCCTCCATGATGACCCCATAAGGTGAGGCATGGCAATCATACAACACTAATTCTACCTCCTTTTCTGGAATGCACCTCCTCATCAACTGATCAGCACACTGTTTGTACAAAAATGGCTCATCCCGGTAGTAGAAGTTTACATCATGTTGAAACCTCTTTCTAGCTTTAGATTCAATTTCAGGAGGAAGTACCCCACTCACAAGATAATTCACATAGTCCGCGTACCATGGGGAGGGTCTTAGGTGATAGCAAAAAGTTGCTCATCAGGGAATGCCTCCTTAATTTGTCCACCTTCCTCCACATGCTCATAATTTTCCAGCCTTGATAGATGGTCGGCTACATCAAATTCCTGCAACAAGAAAACCCAGCGCATCAATCTAGCCTTGGATTCCTTTTTTTTTAAATAGGTACCTGATTGCCGCATGATCGGTATGGACTATGACTTTTGTTCCTACCAAGTATGAACGAAATTTCTCAAAAGCCCATAAAACGGTTAGCACCTCCTTTTCAGTGGTGGTGTAATTCAGCTGTGTATCATCAATAGTCTTACTCGCATAGTATACGGAGTAAAACATCTTGTCCTTCCTCTAGCCTAGCACTGCCCCAATAGCATGGTCACTTGCATCGCATATAAGTTCAAATGGTAAAGGCCAATCATGTGTTGCAATAACGGGGGCATCCACTAGCTTCTTTTTGAGCTCCTCGAATTCCTTCAGACATGCTTCATCAAAATTGAAGGTTACATCCTTTTCAAGAAACTTGCACAAAGGAGTGAATTTTTTTGAAAAATCCTTAATAAAGCGTCTATAAAACCCCGCGTGTCCCAAGAAGCTCCGGACACCCTTCACAAAAAATGGGTGGAGGTAATTTTTCAACCACCTCCATATCAACTTCAATGCCACTCCTTGACACTCTATGGCTCAACACGATGCCTTCTCGTACTATAAAATGGAACTTTTTCCAATTTAACACCAAATTTGTTTCTTCACAATGGGCCATCACTTTGCTCAAATTCTTCAAACAATCATCATAAGAAGACCCAAAGACTGTAAAATCATCCATGACGACTTCCATAAAGTTTTTCACCATATCAGTAAAAATAGCCATCATGCACCTCTAGAAAGTGGCCGGTGTATTACAAAGGCCAAACGACATTCGCTTGAAAGCGAAAGTACAATAAGGACAAGTAAAAGTGGTCTTCTCTTGATCCTCTAGGCATATGACAATCTGGTTGTACCCCCAATAACCATCAAGGAAGCAATAATATTCATGCCCCGCCAATCTATCCAACATTTGGTCAATGAATGGAAATGGAAAGTGGTCCTTGCGGGTTACTTTGTTGAGCATTCTGTAATCAATGCAAACTATTCACCCCATCACGATGCGAGTAGGGATTAGCTCATTCTTCTCATTCTCTACAACAGTCATCCCCCCTTTTTAGGCACAGATTGCACTGGGCTTACCAAGTTGCTGTCAGAAATAAGAAAGATGATACGTGCATCGAGCCACTTAATTACTTCTTTCTTCACGACCTTTTTCATAATGGGATTCAATCTCCTTTGTTGCTCAACACTGGGGCGGTGTCCATCTTACCGAAAGATTTTATGCATGCAAAATGATGGACTGATTCCTTTGATGTCAGAAATTGTCCACCCAATAGCCTTTTTATGCTCATGAAGTACTCTGAGCAATTTTTCTTCTTGCACATCGGTCAAGCTGGATGAGATAATCACTGGAAATAACTTAGAGTTCCCCAAATAAGCATAGCACAGATGCGCTGGAAGGGGCTTAAGCTCTAGCTTTGGAGCTTCTTCAATAGATGGCTTAGGAGGGGTCAGAGTAACAGGTCTGTCCAACTCCTCAAATCTCCCAAACCCATGGGACATAACTGCAAGACATGTTAAGTACTTCCTCAATTTCTTCCATCATTTCATCTTCACTATCTTCTTCATCCCCAATCAAGGCTCGTTCAAGAGGATCTATGGGGCTCATATAAGGCACCAGTGACGTCACATCACTTTCCACCACAGAAATTATGGATAACTCTTCATAGTGTGCTGGCAATCCAAGTGCTTTATAAACATTGAATACCTCCATTCGATCACCCACTCTCATCATCATCTTTCCTTTGCAACATCAATAATAGCTCGCCCCGTGGCTAAGAATGGAAGCCCCAAAATAAATGGGGCTTCCTGATCAGGCTCATAGTCCAAGATAATGAAATCAACAGGGAATATGAAAGAACCCACTTGAACTAACACATCTTCAATCACTCCTTCAGGATAAGCAAGGGAGCGATAAACCAACTGTAAAATTACCGTGGTTGGGCGCGGCTCACCCAACGACAACTGTCTGAACACAGATAGCGGCATCAAATTGATGCTCACCCCAAGGTCACACAAAGATCGCCCGACTGTGTGCTTACCAATCAAGATTTGGATAGTGAAACTACCTGGATCCTTCAATTTCTCAGGTAGCTTGCTTTGATTTCTTGAGCTATCAAGATATCAAGAAACTTTTTACAGGCCGTATTATCCTTCACCTTCTGAAATCTATGAGGGAACAAAGGTGGTGGCCTCTTAACTAATGGTGGGGGTTGATTAGCCACCGCCTCTTCAGCTGGCTTCTCTGACTCTTTTGCTTTTTCTGATTCTACTTCTATGGTGGCCGATTTCTCATGAAAGGTCACTTCCTTCCTATTTTTCGACGGGACTTCTTCTAACTCTCTCCCATTCCTCAACGACACATTATTAATAGATGCCTTAGGATTAGCTTCAATATTGCTTGGAAGAGCTCCAACTGGTCGAGTATTTTGGGCACTGGCAAGTTGCCTCACTTGTCTCTCCAAATTTCGAATCGCTACAGCGTGGGCTGCTTCCTGAGCCTGCTGATCAGCCATCAATTTCTTTATCATCTCCTCAAGGTGACTCGTCGGGTTTGTAGGTTGTTCAGCCTGAGGTGGCCTATATTGCTGTTGAGGAGCTTGTGGCCTGTACTGATTCTGAGCACCTTAGTTTCCACCCCAAAAAAAGTTTGGGTGGTTCCTCTAGTTAGGATTGTAAGTGTTCCCATACTGATTTGTCTGGCCCTTATCTGCATTACCCACAAAACAAAATGACTCTGGGTTAACAGGGCATAAGTCGTTCGTGTGACCTTCTCCACATACTTCACAAAATATTTGAACCTGTTGCACTGGATGAGCTTGTTGCTTCTTAATAACCAAGGTCATCTTATTGACTTGGTTGGCCAATGTGGCAACCTGCGCTGATAATGCAGACACGACATCTAACTCGAGAACCCTTGCAGATTTGCACTGTGTGTCTGCCCATTTCTTCTTGCCAATCAGGAGTGCTTTTGGAAAATTTGTTCAATAATGCATATATCTCATCGAAGTTTTTCTCCAACATTTGACCTCCCGCTGCAGCATCCACCATAATCTTTATCTTAGGATGTAGCTCTTCTATGAAAGTGTGAGCTAACACTTCATTTGTTTGATTGTGATGAGGACAGTCTCTAAGCAGCCCCTTGAACCTTTCCCTGAGTATAAAGACTCCCTCGATTTTTGTTTGAAGGCAGCTATTTCAGTTCTAATCTTTACAGTTTTGCCTGAACGGAAGAACCTTGCCAATAATTTCCTCGCCAGATCATTTCGTGAGGTAATAGATTAGCTGGTTCTGCCTTCAACCATCACTTTGCTTCGTCCAATAGAGAACGGGAATAGTGTGAGCCTCACATAGTTTGGAGTGACTCCGTTAATGATATAAGTATCACTAATCTCCAAGAAGTTCAGGATGTGCTCTTTTGGATACTCTTGTGGAAGACCTATAAACTGCCCATTCGCATGTAATAGCTGGATCATGCTCTGTTTCAGCTCAAAGTGCCTAGTGATTCTTGGCTTCATAATGCTAGAGGTGACATTGGCGATACTGGGCATCGCCACCTCCTGAACAACCATACGTTGCTCCTCTGCCATGTCCAACATCTATATTGTAATGCGTTGGTATGAAGTTTATATTGCCTTGGGTTCTCCCACCTTAATAGCTAGCCTTTGGGGTGTGGTTCTCCCTAGTTGTATCATAGTGTATAACTTTTCCTTTTTCTAGTTTTTGAAAATTTCAACAATTTTTATTTAACTTATTGTGAAGTCGGGGTTCTAGTTCTTTGTTTTGGCTTATAATTAATGTATTTAATTTGCAGTTTTTCTGTTGTCGAGTGTCGAATAAATTAGATTCCTGTCAATCTCATATTTGAAATTCCAAATGAAACACAGTTAGAAATAGCCACTGTAACAAAATGACAATATACATAGTGCGTTTCATACTTTCACTTGGGATTTCAAGTGACACCATGTTGAACAGAAAAGTCAATTGTAAATATATACTCTTGAACACTGGTGTTCGTTGCTTAGTCTGATTATTATTACTATTATAAATTTATTTGAGATTACTATAGGAACTCATAAGGTTCAAATCCTAGATCCGCCTCGGAAGGCACCTATATTTTTCGATGATGCCTTCTAGTTCTACGTTACTATGCAGCAGTATACTCCAGAGGCCCAGACCAATTAGTAGGCTTTACATTATAATCTGGTTAATTTAGATTTACACCCGAATTCAAAGAATTTCAGCGAAATGGATCGTTGGGTGTGGTTAGAAATTGATATCTACTAAAGGTGTGTGTGTAGAAATTAAACCTGGGCTAAATTAAGTGGCAGACTGTGTAAATATATTTTACATTTTCGAACTAAAACAAGTCTACAATATGAGCATGTCTCCTTCCTTTTCAACTTGTTCAACATCCCATATTTTCTGTTGTTCTTCAGTGGATCCATAAGCCCAGGCACACAAGATGAAGTAGAAGAAATTCACCATGCTCAGAAAGCAAAGTAGCCAATAGTAATAATCATAGTGACCCAAATTTAAGTTATTTGATACCCAACTTTGTTTCCCTCCTCTTGTTGAAGCATATTTCACAATAAGATTCCCCACCAAGTTTCCAAGTCCCATGCCCAGTGCGAGTAGTGCTACTCCAATACTTGCCATGCTTTTGGGGAACTGTGAGTAGTAGAATTCTATCTGCCCAATTATATTGAATGCCTCAGCTAGTCCAGTTAAGTTGTTCTGTGGTATTAGCCAGAATGCTGACATGTTCACTTGTGAAAATGGATGGATTGCTAGCCCATCACTAAGGGCTCGCGCCCGTCGTTCCTTTTCCACCAATGCTGCCACTGCCTGAGCTGCACAAGAGAGCAAGATACCGATTCCCATTCGTTGTTTAAAGCTCAGGCCACGTGGGTTCTTGGTGATCTTTGACATCTGGGGCACGAGGATTCTGTCATAGATGGCTACACATATTGTCAATGTAATGATTGCAAAAGCACTAAATGAGCCTGGTGGGATATTGAAGTTTCCAACAAGGTGTCTGTCCATTGTGTTTGCTTGGAGTACTGGAAAGGCATGCTGGTTCAGGGTTACTGCTACCATGATGCCTGATGACCATATGGGCAATACCTTGAGCAGGGCTTTCATTCCTTCCACTTGTTGAACCGTGCACAGTTTCCATGGGTCTGAAGCTGTTCCATCTGGATTTAAATCTTTCTCAGGGTTTCTAATGATGCACGCCTTATTTAAGAACCTAGAGGAATTATGGATTATAAGATCTTTGTTGGCATGGCCTAGAATACAGTAGTACATTCTTGCAACGAAACATTCTTACGGATTGTGTTGATGTTAACTATCTGTTAGTAATACTTCCCGACATGATTATTGTTCTGCTCATAAACTATTTGGTATTTAGGAACTGGCAATAAAGATAATTTCAATATGAGTAAGGGGAATGCAGAATACCTTAGTTTGTTTGTTGGAATAGTAAGCCTTGAACCCTTGTCATGATGATACAACTCATCAGAATCCACTGGAGGCAAAGAAAGATGTTTGTTTTTCCATGCCGCAGCTACAACTTGGACAAAACTAGTGACCAGGCTCTTGTTTGCTTTGATCCTAATGAAAAGTTTAGCACCCAAAAGAAACGTAGCAGCTGCCAACAGCATGAGGCATGCTGACACTCCAAAGCCCACAATCCAGCCAAATTGAGCCTGAATATACACTATAACTGTCATGGAAATCAAGGTTGATATGCAAACTGATGCATAATACCAATTGAAGAAACTCTGCAAGATCTTTCCATTGTCCGGATTCTCAGGTTTGTTGAATTGATCAGCTCCAAAGGCTAAAGCACACGGCTTAATACACCCCGCTCCTATGGACATTAATGCAAATGATGCAAACAGAAGTGCGACCTGGCCAAAGTCTGGTTTTGAACAATTTCCTGCTTCTAGGTTGCAAGAATGTGGCTTTGCTTCTTTTAGTATAGCTGTTAACCACAATACCACCATTCCCTACATTGAAATCAGTAGTTAAAATCTGATCAAAACATCTGATTAATAACTTGAACACATTGTATCCTCACCATAAGGCTGACAAATGTTCCTAAAGCAATCACAAAATAGCGACCCAAGTAAGAATCAGCAAGGAGAGCTCCAAAGATAGGCATGAAATTTGCGATAGAACCCCACCAGAAAAGGATGCTAGCTCCAGTAGCATTTTCCCAGTGATACTCTTTCGTCAAGTACAAGATCATATTCGCGCTTAGTCCAACGCCTGCAGCCCTTTCCAATGCCTCATTTGCTGTAACCATCAAACCAAATTCCAGAACCATTGACATTAAAATAAAAGAAACCACCTAGTTCAAGGAAAAAAAAAAAAAAACACATACCGATAATAAATGGCATGGTTTTAAGGCCACCTTTCTTGCTATTTGAGACATCCCCTGAAGTTTCCACTAAATCAGAAGAACTTCCTTTCATTTCCATCACGACAGATATGGTTGAACAAGTCCTATTGCTAGATAGAAGAGATTCTAAAATAAGAGAAAAAGGTCAGCTTTGACAAGGGGAAAAACCTTTAATTAGAGAATGCAACTTTATGTTTAGCTTCTTTAACAGTTTGACTGATGCTGAACGACTCCTCCATGCCTTAATTTTTGCTTTTCTAAATTCGCCAAAATGCCATTTGGCTTCATATCTTTTTCAATCAGACTATCACGTCATATACACTTTACTTGAGTTTTATTGGGGCTACATTGGCTAATATATTTATGACGTAATTAGCAGTGTCAACAAGTTAAATGTACATTCTTCGTAGTCTCAGCTAAATTTAGTTTAATTAATCACTTTTTCTCATATAGTAAGGCTTATGTGGAATAATAATTTTAGTTGAAGATAAGTTAATGTGATAGCACACATATAACAAACTCTCCTATGATAAAAGACAAATCTTCCCACTTCAATTCATCTCAATTACAGTACTTCTTTTTTGTTGTGTTGGCTATTTGATTGAGTTAATAACTTCATCAGCACTTTGCTGAAACAAAAATGATGTGTTGCTAACAATTGTAAAAGTTTGATGAACTAGAGTTATGAGGTAATGTTCCCTCATGGATGCCGTGGATCTTCATACTCGCATATCAATTTTATGTTTGAAAGGGGTTTGGTGAGGGATTGGAGGATTAACTTTTTTCCTTTTGCTGGGTGCGCCAGGACAAAGCAGTAGTACAATACCAACAAGCTGTCGTGTTATACCTTCTCCCTAAAATATTAGTTGAAACGATGACCTACATATCAAATATGAAACTGATAAGAACATGTACTAAACAATAAGGTATGGTGTGGAGTAACGAATTGCATCTTTCAATTTGATGGTCTCCGATCCATCCAGAGAGTTACCATGTTGCAATTTTAAGCTAGTCATGTAAAAGAAAGAAACAGATCTTCTAGCTAGTCATCGGCTAAAAATGCTCCACTTACATGAAAATTTTGTCATGTCCTTGACATATATAGCAATTAGCAACATGCTTGTTACTGTGTGCTGTTGACAATAATTTCAAAATTTCGTGCTTAATGTTGAAAAATAAACTATGTAAGACTGACTATTATTATGCTAGCTGAAACATGCACTTGATATTTGGTTTAGCTAATTGATTGTAAACAAGTTACCTGATTGGATACAAAAAAGTCACTGTTCTGCGTACAAAGTTAGTACAAGTACCCAAAAAAGGAAAACGTAGATGTAGGGAAAAAGAACAACAGAAGAAGCATTTTCTCTATTTTTAATGTTGACATACAAAAAAAGAAGCTTGAGAAGTTAAATAGTTATTTGAATAACAAGGTAAACATGAAACATGATTGTCATTCAAGTTGTTGAGAATCATGCCAAACTTGTTGGGCAACAAACATTACCACTGTTACATGTCTTATGAGTTGCAATGTTTTCTTCCGTGTAAAATGAAATTTTAAGAGTTCGTTTACTTTGGATTACTGAACATTTCTGAATATCTAAATAAGATTATTTTAATTATCATTAAAATAATAGAGTCTTTTGAAGTATCACTTTGTTTTTAGGAAGTTAGTGACCCCATTTTCAGAGTATCCATTTTCATATTTTTATGTGCAGTTGATTGTTTTGGTCTTAATTATGATTACTTTTCTATACTCACTCCCATTCTGTATACGAAACCGGGCCCGCCCGATTTTACTGATTGACCGAGACCAGGGGGATGGATCGAGGATCAACCCCATAGCACATCTGGCCGAGATATAAGGATAAGGGATCGACTTCGGGATTCGAGGTACCTAGCAAGATCGAAACCAGTAATGATCGAGGTCGAATGAACAGACATCGAGCAAGACCGAAGATAGCATAATAACGGAAAGGCGAGATATCCATGACTGGTCGAAGATCATGGCGAAAATCTCGGAACAGATCAAATCAAGGGCGGTTGTTTAGCTAGTCATGGGATTTACTTATGTAATAAGAATTGTACCATAGATAGGATTCCTCTGCTATATAAAGGGGGTTCTAATCATTTTATAACCACCTCACATTCACGCATATCAAAGCAATATATTACAATTTATTCCTTGTAAGCTCTGTTGTTCAGTTCATACTTTCATTAGCTTGTTCAGTAGGTTCGAGTTCAATTAGCTCGAGGACCATAATTGATCATCGCATTGGTTTGCTCTATTTTACTGTAATTTCTATCATTAATTCATATATTTATCGTTTTGTGCCAAGTGAAATCACATATCCTTAAAACCACTTATCAGTTTAATTGTTATCCGATTTTAAGGATAAACAGTTTGGCGCCCACCGTGGGGCTAAGGATAATAGTGATTGCTTGGTGCAATTTCCGTAACACTCATAATTTCACGCTTGTTCCTTGAAGTGTCTTTGATTCCAGGATCAACATGTCAAACTCTCAAGTAGCACCCACACACACAAACGATGGCCTTGATCTTGATGGCGAGAACGATAACATAGCTGCCCAGGGAACAGAGTACCTCCGATCAACCCCGATGGAGCTCCGGTCGTGGATCCAATCAACGTCAGTCCTCATATTGCCATTAATGGAAATTTGGGCGTCGATCCTGAAAATAGCGTCTGTAGGGATGCTCGAACAGTCGATCAGAACGCATAGGGGGGAGGGGTGAAGAAGGCGGGATTAGTCTTCAAATGATATTTGAAATGTTGCAGACCCAGCAAGCCGCGATAGCGCAACTCCAAAACCAGAACAGCGCACCGAGCAGGATCGAGCTCGATCCATCACAAGAAATTGTTCATAGAGGCCGAATCGGTGGCGAAGAGATCGAATGGACGAGAATCGGAGACTAATCCTGGTCTCATAAAAATGCTCGAGGAACTGACGAAGCGAATCGAGACAGGGGAAAAGAAGATCAAAGAAAATGATAAGAAAGTGGAGATTTACAACTCTAGGGTCGATCAAATCTAGAGGGCACCACCAGTATTGAAAGGACTTGATTCCAAAAAGTTTGTCCAAAAGCCTTTCCCCCCGAGTGCGGCTATAAATCCAATCCCAAAGAAGTTTTGTATGCCCGAGATTCCGAAGTATAATGCGACGAAGGATCCAAATAAACACGTCACCTCATGTACATGTGCCATTAAGGGAAATGACTTGGAAGATGACGAGATCCAATCCGTGATGCTGAAGAAATTCGGGGGACTCTATCGAAGGGTGCTATGATATGGTACCATAACTTACCACCTAACTCTATTGATTCATTTGCTATGCTTGCAGATGCTTTCGTAAAGGCACACGCCGGAGCCATTAAGGTCGCTACCAGAATGACAGACCTCTTCAAGGTAAGACAGAAAGACAACGAAATGCTCAGGGAGTTCGTATCTCGATTCCAAATGGAGCGAATGGATTTGCCACCGGTCACCGATTATTGGGTTGTTCAAGATTTTACTCAAGGTCTCAACGCTCGAAGTTCCGTAGCTTCACAGCAATTGAAACAGACTTTGATCGAATATCCAGCTGTCACTTGGGCCGATGTACATAATCGGTATCAGTCGAATATCAGGATCGAGGATGATCAACTGGGGGCTCCGATTGGGTTGATTTATCCTAACAGGTCTATGGACAGAGTTAAAAGTGACGTCGACCAAGAACCGCGGTAACAAATACTGATATCAGCCATATGGTGGAGATCGGAGATATAACGGGCCCGGGCACAACCTCGTTCGGAATGATAGAAGGAATGATCGATGGCAGAATTACTGAGGGCTCCTGAGGAAAAGCGGTTTCGATAGGGATGTCGGGACCAAAGAAGCACCTCGCTTATCGAAGTATAAATTCAACATGGATGAATCCGCCATAGTATCAGCCACCGAACGTATCAAATATACCAGGTGGCCTCGACCTATGCAGACCGATCCGACCCAGAGAAATCCAAACCAAATATACAAGTACCATGGTACCCATGGCCATAAAACAGAAGATTGTAGGCAGCTAAGGGAGGAAGTAGCTCGATTGTTCAACGAGGGTCACCTTCGAGAATTCTTAAGTGATCGGGCCAAAAACCACTTCAAAAACAGGGATTCAAACAGACAAAACGAGCAGGAAGAGCCACAACACGTGATTCACATGATCATTGGAGGGATCGATATTCCTCAAGGACCAGTATTTAAACGCACCAAGGTGACGATCACAAGGGAAAAACTGACGAGACTACTTACCGAAAGAGACCTTGTCTTTCAACGACGAGGATGCGGAAGGGATCGAACAACTTCATAATGACGCAGTGGTGTTGATATCCAATTTTTCCCTATATATTTTCAATATGAAAAAGACCTTCAAAAGAGCATATATGCATATATACGCATGTCCAAGTGTCTTATTATTTTTCCATAATTTTTAAAGGTTTAAATTGATTTATTTTCTCCCTTTTTATCCATAAAATCAAAATAATTATTTCCAAAATTATTATTTTGATAATTCATCTATTGGATTTTTACATTTATTCCAAATATATGGCTAATATATTTTTTTTACATATTTTTACAATTTTATTTAGTATTTTTAAAGCTAAATTACATATAATTGCAACATTAGCCATTTCTAAGGTTTAATTATGTTATATATCCATAAAATTGAGTCTTGTATTTTTATATTGTTAATTATGTATTATAAATCATTTTAGTATTTTGAATTTATTTTCAGAAAAACTATTTGCTATTTTTTATAAATGAAAAGGGAAAAAATGGCTATTTAACTTATAGCCAAAATTAGCTTTAAAATCTAGCCTAAATCGAATCCCCAATCCCCTGGCTCAATTTCTAATTTAAACCCGACCCTAACCTTTTAAACCCAACCCAATCCCGGATCCCCACCTACCCCATCTAATCTAGGCTGTTGATCATTAAGATCAACGGCCACCATTTCACCTACCTAAAATAAACCCAAACTACCCCCTTAACCTAATTCATTTCCACCAACCCACCGCCCTTGAATCCACTCCTCTCCAATTCTCTCTGCAATCTCACCTAAACCCTAGCCGCCGCCACCTAGATCAACCCTAATCCACTTCGATTCTCACCCAATCCATGGACTCCCATGGCTGTTTGAGACATGTACCGATCTCCTGTGTCTCCTGGTTGTTTGTTTTCGTGATTTCATGGACAGATCTCAAAGAGATCTAGTCCAGTCTCGGCTCAACTTCTATCCATGGCCTCTTTCCGGCCATCCATGGCTGTTCGAGTCAAATCCTTGACTTTTACGGTTAGATCGGTAACTTTTCAAAGTTCTTCTCATTTTTCTGGGTTCTCTGAAACCCTAGCTTTAAGATCTTTCCGATTTTTCTTTTAGATCTGTATTAGATCTGTGTATGTCATGAACTTTTTGATGTTCTTCTCCAAAGTTTTTCCGATTTCTTTCAAAATGACTCTTCGTCTTCAAAGATTAGGGTTTTCTTAAACTTCTTTTAAAAGTCTTATTCTCTGACTTTCAGTGTTATCTTATGATTTTACTATGTTTGAACAATTTGCTTATGTTTTTCTTCTACCTGGTTCATCGTGTTAAAATCCTAGGTATTTTAGTTTTATCCGGGTCCTGAAATGTCTTTGTTTGTTTTGTATGTATACTTGTTTCGACTAAGTTCTTTGTGTTTAGATCCCCTTCTTTGTTGACTGATTCAAAGCTCTTACCATTTTTTTAACTTGACTATTGTTAAAACCCTTATTTCTTAAAACTTCACTCATTTGTTACTGTGAGCTTTCGAAGACTACCTTTACTTATTTCAGTGTGTAGGTCTGACCTCCTCTACATGTTGCTATGTGTTAGACTGTTTCCTTCATTTTAGTTCTATGTGACTGCTTGACTTTGTTGACTACTATGCTTCGAGTAGGTTCTTCTACTACTGAGCCCTAGCCTACCCCTGTTACTGCTGTATGTTTGTGTTCATCTAGTTGCTTCTTTTGTCAATATGGTTGGCCTTGCATGTCTGATGTTCTTGTTCATTCTTCTCTATTTATATGGCAAATGCAAAAGCATTATTCTTTCTTGATTGATCCTGATTTCCTCAAGTTACGACTGATTGCAAATATTTTCTTATAAACCCCTGGTTTCACTCGTTTTGTTTAAATTGATTGATTCCCTTCCTTTGCTATGATGTTTTACCCCTGCTGAATCCTTTCCCAAAATTAAGTACATTTTGTACTTAGACTCAATTGTATACTCTATATTCTTACTATCCCTTATATGGTCAGAAATCAATCTTCCTTAAATTGATTTTCTTTCCTTAATTATCTCTGTTAGTATCCGTTATGCAGTAATTCCTTGATTAAAGGAAAGTACTTGTATTAATTGATTCTGATTGTGATTATTTCCATATTTGTGTTAAACTTTTACTTGTTACCTTATTTTTCTACTCGTTTTTAAAGATATAAATACCATAATGCTTTCATTAACATAGAAAAAAACCACTTGAGTTCAGAGCACACACTTCACTCAAAAACTCTCTCTTTTTTCTCTGTTACTACTTGTGTTGCTGCCTTGTCTAGCCGGCTGAAAGCCAAGGCTATGCTGTGGAAATTTGCTTACTTTTCTTTTTGCATTTGCTTCTTTACTGGTATGTTCTAATTAATCTTCGAGCATCAAAAACAACATGTTTTCTTTACTATTGCCTTCACCCTTGCCTGTTTCTTGCTTGTGTTTAATCAAGTTTCATTCCTAAAGCATGCTGTAAATCAATGTGTTCCGTTATGTATAAATACTCTGTCAGTCATTTGATTATGTGATTATGCCTTATGAATCCCAAACCCCCATATCCCATATGTATTTGTATTCTCTAGTTGGTTTGAGGGCATGTCGGCATTAAATATTGTTGTGCATGACCCAAACCTGATCCTCCCTAGGGTCATATGCTTCACATCCTCTCTATGTGTTGTGTTCTCTGGCTGGTTTATGGGCATACCAGCACCATCTATTGTTACGCATGCCCAAACCTGACCACTTCCTAAGGTCATATGCTCCCTGCAATGAATTCCCAAATCCCTGACCCCTTTGTATAAAAATGCTGATTCTGTGTAGTGTTAGCTTTACTACTACTATTTTCCAATCACCCTTACCCCTCTCTATTCTCCACTCAGTTTTAAATCTCTGTTTCTACACTTTAATTATACTCTTAGACTTAGGTTCTGTCCCTCTTGAGTGAGCCTCGCCTTGGGACCCATGAGCTCCCTCTGAACTTGGACACATAAGGGCTGGCCCTTCCACACTACACTCATCTCTATCTGGTTATGCAACTTGGGTGTAAGCACTGCCCGGGGTCCCTTGAGACCCTTAGGGAACTTTGACACACTCAAGTCTGAGAAAGGCTTTGAAACAAGTGGCATTAGAGGTGGTTTGTTCCATAACTCAGAGAGGAAGTCAGAATCAGGCTTCCTGTTGTTGTAACTTCTTATTTTACACTTTTTTGATGTAATTCATTATTTGGTCTATAATAGATTGTAATAAATATTGGGGTTGGTTAGTGGAAAGGGTTGGGTAGTTATGCATGATTAACTATTAGAAGGGTAGAGAACATGCCTATAGGACCTGTTTTCTGTATGATTAATTCAGCATTTAGATAATATACTTATAGGACCTTTTTTTATCCTGCATGTTTAACTCTGCATTTAGAGAACCTGTCTATAGGACCTGTTTTAAATTCTGCATTTAGATAACATGCCTATAGGACCTGTTTTCTGCATCATTAATTCAGCATTTTAGATAATATACCTATAGGACCCTTTTTTTAGTCTGCATGTTTAACTCTGCATTTAAAAAACCTGTCTATAGGACCTGTTTTAAATTCTGCATTTAGATAACATGCCTATAGGATTTGTCTTAAATTCTGCATGTTTATTACCACACTTAGACACCATGTTCTTAGGATCCAATTGGTTATAATCTGGCATCATGTCCAATAGATTAAAATCAGTACCTTTTCATAGAAATCATGCCTATAGGAATTTCAAGCAAGTCCTGCCTGCTTCGTTTCACGTTCAACTAGATATCATGTCTATAGGAATTAAAATTAGCAATAATAGATATCAATGTCTATAGAATCTGAAACCAGTCTAGTCTAAAATCAGTTCGACTCGTACTGTTCTGAACTAATTTTAAAACAACTCTCTCTCTTCTTGTTAATACGGTTTAGAAAGCATGTCTATAGGATCTCAAATCGTTTATTTTAGAATTGTTACTGTTTTGCCACATTCTGAATCAGTATTAGATATCATGTTTATAGGATCTCACCCAAACACTTAGGCAAGCCTTAGGTGACAACAAATAAAACTGAGCCTGCTTTTGTTAATTAATAACTGCTACAACCAGCAGGCAGGCGTGATTCGGACTTCTTATCTGAGTTATGTAATAAACTGGTCTGCCTCAACAATTAAAACTCCCCTTGCCTTAGTACTTTAGATTCAGACCCTGACTGTGTTTAAGTCATGCTATTTATGTGCTTTGCTTGAGGAGGTATACATGAGCCTTTTAGTTGTTTACATGTTTCCCTTTTATGTGCAGTCCTATGTGTTCTTTGTATGTCGCCTTAGCTTTTTCACCTTTTAAAACCTAAAAGTCAGCCTAATATCCCTCCCCTTTAGGAATAGTAGTCCTAATTTCCTCCGGGACTGATAGGAATGGGACGGGTAATAGCATACAATAGTGGTCGAGACCAATCCGCGCTTTAATACCTCGACGGGGTAGGAAGGGTAGATATGGATATGATGACCGGTGCGCTAATACCACGTGTAGCCCCTCTTCTGAGGAGTGATTACCGGGTATTGCATTGATGTGATCCATATTACAAACAAACCTAGGACCCCTTTACATTCATCAACATGCTTAGATCATAACTCTTTTCAAAACCTTGCTTTTTTATTGTTTTAAACAAAGACTTGTGTATTTAAATTCAAAATACCCTATTATTTGAGCCTTATTTGTTTACTTGCTAATTGCACAAATTCACAAAAAACTGTCTGGCCGGGAACCACACTAGTGGATCCTGAGGGGTGCCTAACACCTTTCCTTTAGGATAATTTCAAGCCCTTACCCTATCTCTAGTTATCAAATGAACTTAGAAGTGAACCTTATAGGTGTCCTAATGTACCTTAAATCATTAGGTGGCGACTCTTCAAATTCAAAACCCAGTTCCCAAAAGGAATGAGTTGTCCTATGCCCAAAATGTCATAAACCCGATTTTTCAATGCAAAGAGGGAAAAAGGGGGCGCGACACTGACCCCCCCCCTATTATGAAAATACTCGAAGAACTAACCAAAAGAATCGAGTCCGGAGAAAAGAAAATTGAAGAAAATGACAAAAAGGTGGAGACATACAATTCAAGGGCCGACCAGATACCAGGAGCACCTCCGATTTTGAAGGGACTGGACTCGAAAAAATTCATACAAGAACCTTTCCCCCCAAGTGAGGCTCCAGTGCCCATTCCCAAGAATTTTCGCATGCCCGATATACCTAAATATAATGGAACAACTGACCCTCACGAACATATTACTTCATGCACTTGTGGAATCAAAGGAAATGACTTGAATGACAATGAAATCGAGTCAGTATTATTGAAAAAGTTCGAGGAAACGCTATCAAAAGGAGCTATGATCTGGTATCACAACTTAGCTCCTAACTCTATTGATTCATTTGCTATGTTGGCGGATGCCTTCGTGAAAGCACACACCGGGGCCATAAAGGTGGCCACAAGAAAATCGGACGTCTTCAAAATAAAACAAAGGGATGACGAGATTCTAAGGGAGTTTGTCTCCCGATTTCAGATGGAAAGAATGGAATTACCACCGGTCTCCGATGACTGGGCAGTTCATGCCTTTATGCAAGGTTTGAATGAAAGAAGCTCAATTGCATCTCGACAGCTAAAGCAGAACTTGATCGAATATCCAGCGGTGACATGGTTGGATGTACACAATCGTTATGAGTCAAAAATTAGGGCTGAGGATGACTAGTTAGGAGCCCCCTCGGGCTCAGTTCATCCTAACAGGTTCGCAGCCAAACCCCCGAGGGACACAGACCAGGGATCAAGATTCAACAAAGAACGGTATCAACCATATGCCGATCAAAGGAATAACGGCCCAAGCCACAACACCTCTCGGAGCGATCGAAGAAGTGATCGAGGTCAAGGTTCTCGAGGACTCAAGAGCAAGAACAGGTTCGATAAGCACACCGACCCTGTCAAGGTCCCTCGATTATCAGAATACAACTTCAGCATAGACACATTAGGGATCGTCTCAGCTATTGGGAGAATCAAAGATACTAAGTGGCCCAGGCCAATACAGACCGATCCCTCTCAAAGGAACCCGAACTTGATGTGCAAGTATCATGGCACACATGGTCATAGAACCGGAGGATTGCAGGCAGCTAAGGGAAGAAGTGGCTAGATAATTCAATGAAGGCCACCTTCGAGAATTCCTAAGTGATCAGGCTAAGAATCACTTCAGAGAGAGAGATGCAGGCAGAAAGAATGAACCTGAAGAACCTCAACATGTCATTCACATGATCATCGGTGGAGTTGACGTCCCACAGGGACCTATATTCAAATGTACCAAAGTATCCATCACAAAGGAGAAACAGACTCGGAACTATGTGCCCGAGGACGCTCTATCATTCTGTGACGAGAAAGCAGAGGAAGTATCCCAGCCTCACAACGACGCCCTGGTAATTTCTATCATTTTAAATAAATTTCAAGTTAAAATATGTTCTTGTGTATCCAGGTAGTTCGGCAAATATAATCAGGTCAAGGGTCGTGGAGCAGCTCGGGCTACTTGATCAAATCATACCAGCATCTCGAGTCTTGAATGGCTTTAACATGGCAAGTGAAACAACGAAGGGAGAAATCACCCTCCTAATCAACGTGGCTGGAACCATACAAGACACCAAATTTCACGCCATCGAAGGTGACATGAGGTATAATGCTTTGCTTGGAAGGCCGTGGAGCCATAGCATTAGAGCGGTGCCATCGACCCTTCATCAGATAATGAAGTTCCAACAAAGGATGGCGTGAAAATAGTATATGGAGAACAGCATGCAGCTAAGGAGATATTTGCAGTACACGACTTGACTCCGGTATCGACACCATCCGCACCAAAAAAGTCAAAAGACAAATAGGAGGCCAAATAGCAATTACAGACCATACCCTCGATTGAGCCCGAGGGACAGGTGATTGATGAACAAGTGATCAAGGACGAAGAAGAAGACTTCCTCACCCCCGAGACTTCGTTGCCCCTAATGAATCGGATGAGCCGAAGTGCACGGTTGAAGAACTCGAGCATGTTGTATTGATTGAGCACCTTCCGGAGCGAAAGGTATACCTGGGGACGGGGTTAACCCCCAAACTCAGGAAATTTCTTATCAATAACATCGATTGCTTCGCCTGGTCCCACTTAGATATGATAGGGATCCCACCATAGATAACTACCCATCGACTAAGTGTCGATCCCAGGTTCAAACCGGTAAAGCAAAAGAGGAGACCTCAGTTCGAGGTAAAGCATGCATTCATCAAAGAAGAGGTAACCAAACTCCTAAAGATAGGATCCATTAGGGAAGTAAAATATCCCGAATGGCTAGCTAACGTAGTAGTAGTCCCTAAAAAGGGGAATAAACTTAGAATGTGTGTAGACTACAAGGATTTGAACAAAGCATGCCCTAAAGATTCCTTCCCATTGACCAACATCGATCGTTCGATCGATGCTACGGCCGGGCACGAGATCCTTACTTTTCTCGATGCCTACTCCGGGTACAACCAAATTCAAATGAACCTGGAGGACCAAGAAAAGACTTTTTTCATCACGGAGTATGGTACGTATTGTTATAATGTAATGCCCTTCGGGCTAAAAAATGCAAGAACCACATATCAACGCCTAGTTAATAAGATGTTTGAACATCAGATAGGCAAATCCATGGAAGTTTATATTGATGACATGCTAGTTAATTCCCTGCGCGCAGAGGACCATTTGACCCATTTGCAGGTGACGTTCGATATCCTACGAAAGTATAACATGAAGCTCAACCCCGAGAAATGCGCTTTTGGAGTTGGCTCGGGCAAGTTCTTGGGCTTCATGGTGTCGAACAGGGGTATCGAGATCAACCCCGATAAAATCAAAGCCATCGAGGAAATCACCGTAGTGAACAATGTAAAGCCGTACAACGACTGACAGGACGGATAGCTGCCCTAGGCCGGTTCATCTCGTGGTCATCAGATTGGAGCCATCATTTCTTTTCCCTACTCAAAAAGAAGAACAACTTCGCATGTACTCCGGAGTGCCAACAGGCCTTGGAAGAGCTAAAACGGTATCTCTCTAGCCCACCCCTGCTCCATACTCCGAAGGAGAATGAAACACTCTACTTGTATTTAGCCGTGTCTGAGGTGGCGGTAAGTGGCGTGCAGGTTCGAGAAGAGCAAGGTACACAAATTCCTATTTATTATGTGAGTCGGACCCTAGAAGATGCTGAAACTAGGTACCCACATTTGGAAAAGTTAGCTCTTGCATTAATAAGTGCATCCGGGAAATTAAAACCATACTTTCAATGCCGTCCTATATGTGTATTGACCACATATCCACTTCGAAGTATCTTGCATAAGCCCGAATTATCGGGCACACTGGTCAAATGGGCCATAGAACTTAGAGAGTATGATATCGAATATCAGCCTCGAATGGCTATCAAGTTTCAATTTTTGGCAGACTTCGTGGCCGATTTCGCACCTACCCTCGTACCCGAAGTAGAAAAGGAACTCTTGCTAAAAATGGGTACATCATCGGGGGTATGGACCCTTTTCACAAACGGTGCTTCAAATATGAAAGGGTCCGGACTCGGTATCGTCTTGAAACCACCTATGGGCGGTGTCATTAGGCAATCTATCAAAACTTCTAAATTAACTAACAATGAGGCCGAGTATGAAGCTATGATTGCAGGTCTCGAACTAGCCAATGGCTTTGGAGCAGAAGTCATCGAGGCAAAATGTGACTCCCTTTTGGTGGTAAATCAAGTAAACGGGAGCTTCGAGGTCCGAGACGATCGAACTCAGAGGTACTTAGACAAACTTCAAGTGACACTACACCGCTTCAAGGAATGAACACTGGACCATGTACCTCGAGAACAGAATAGCAAGGCCGATGCACTAGCAAACTTGGGGTCTTCGGTGGAAGAGGATGATATCGTCCCGGGGACTGTCGTCCAACTATCAAGGTCGGTGGTCGAAGAAGGCCGTGCCAAAATTAATTCAACAAGTTTAACATGGGATTGGATGAATAAGTACATCGACTATCTGAAGCATGGGAAGCTCCCCACAGACTCAAAAGAATCACGGGCACTTCGAGCTAAAGAAGCTCGATTCTCACTCGATGAAAATGGAAAGTTATACAGAATAACCTTTGATGGGCCACTGGCGGTGTGCTTGGGACCTGGGGACACCGATTATGTATTACGAGAAATCCACGAGGGCACTTGTGGGAACCATTCTGGTGCAGACTCTCTGGTTTGCAAAGTGATCAGAGCGGGGTATTATTGGGATAGCATGGAAAAGGATACCAAGGAGTTCGTTCGAAAGTGTGATAAATGCCAAATATTTGCACCAATGATCCACCAACCCGGTGAACAACTCCATTCGGTCCTATCCCCGTGGCCGTTCATGAAATGGGGGATGGACATCGTCGGTCCCCTACCAATGGCACCAGGTAAAGCTAGATTAATTTTGTTTATGACTGATTACTTCTCAAAATGGGTTGAAGCGCAGGCCTTCGAGAAGGTAAGAGAAAAAGAAGTCATCGACTTCATATGGGACCACATCATATGTCGGTTCGGGATACCAGCCGAAATAGCATGTGACAATGGAAAACAGTTCATCGACAGCAAAGTAAAAAAATTCCTTGAGGACCATAAAATCAAAAGGATTCTATCAGCACCTTACCTCCCAAGTGCAAATGGTCAAGCCGAGTCCACAAACAAAACCATCATTCAAAACTTAAAGAAAAGGTTAGATGATGCAAAAGGGAAAGAAGTATTGCCCGAGGTGCTATGGGCATATCGAACGACGTCAGAGTCAAGCACGGGGGAGACCCCATTTTCTTTAGTGTACGGGTCCGAAGCATTGATCCCAGTTGAAGTCGGGGAACCTACCGTCAGATTTTAGCATGCCACCGAGGACTCAAATCACGAAGCTATGAACACTTCTCTCGAGCTACTAGATGAAAAGTGTGAGGCCGCATTAATTCGAATGGCCGCGCAAAAACAAAGGATCGAAAGATATTACAACAGAAGGACGAACCTTCAATATTTCAAAGTCGGGGACTTAGTCCTAAGGAACCAAACAATTGTAACGTATCATTGCTAAAATGATATTACTGCTGAGGTATGAACTTCTCCCCTTTTCCGTTTGTATTTAAAGCTAACTCCTTGCAGATGTTCAATTGGAAACATCGAGGCGCCTTTCAGCTCGACGACCTTGGGTTTTAAAGCATGCGTTGCACACTTTTTCCCTTAGATCGGGTTTTATCCCAAGTGGGTTTTACCGGCAAGGTTTTTAACGAGGCAACACCTATATGCTACCTAAGGAACATTCGACAAGTATTCAAGGCTTCTTTTCTATCAACCCCGAATACTGGGGGGTATCACCCTCGGAGAAAGATACTTCACACCTAAGAGGGCCTCGATAGGAGAACTTTGTAATGGGCCAAATGGTCAAATGAACCGTGTCCATATAGGATAGTCGAGCCCCGACGGCAAAACTTGTACGCATGTATCAACTATTTAAAGAAGCATTTTAGGTATATCAAAAACACTTTGTATCTCAAAGAAGTTTGCTATCATACGAGCTCTACACTTATAATCCTACGGGAAGCGGCTCAAGGGACAAAGCACCTCGAAAAACTCGGGGACTGACACTGACAGTCAATACATCCGAGTCATCAAAAGTTCGGACTCATAAGACCTGAAAGAGGCACCCACTCAAAACACCCCTCGAAACAAAGGCCAAGGCCAATATACTCGGGGACTAACTTTTCGAACAAGTTCGGAAAGTTATCGGGAAACAAGTCCAAGTGACAAACCCGAAGGCTACGGCCGTACTAAGACTACGTTCACATAAAGTCTACGACCAAAATAATGTGATTCGGAGATGTCCGATTTCCGCTATAAATTAAAGGCCTTCAAACATTAAAAAACCGGTTAAATCAGGCTACCCTCAGCAAAAGCAAATTATAAAGGGCTTTGATAAATTCGGCCCTCCAAAAAATCTATGGGCTTCGATAAATTCAGCCCTCGAATAATCCAAAGGCTTCGATAATACCAGCCTTCAAAAAAACCTCAAGAGGTATTCGATTACGTCCACATAAACGGAATGACTAATAAGGTTCCGATACGTTGAGACTTCGAAAAACCCAACGGGTACAAAAACACATGCTAAGGCATAACTAAAATTCTACTAAGTCTTTTAGCCGAAATAAGGGAAAAATTGTATAGCCATTTTAGAGGCCGAAACGGCCCAACTTAAAGAGCCTAAGGGCCAATTTTAAAAAGTGCCTAAGGGTCGATATATAAGAGCCTAAGGGACATCTTAAAAAGAGCCTAAGGGCCGATATATAAGAGCCTAAGGGCCAGCTTTAAAGAACTTAAGGGCCAAAAGCTTATAAGAGTCCGAGACCTCGTTCTCGCTCAACTAAAACTCAAAGGCCCCATTGTTCCGAACTCGCATCAAATTGGTTTTAAGCTTAGATCAAGGACCATCTAAAACCTTAAGAGGTTAAAACCTAAGGGTTTATTACGAATCTGAACCGATACTCGAGCTAAGTATTAGAATCATTGAAATTTTCCACAAACGGGGACAAAATAAAATTCAACACAAATCAAAGATAGAGCAAAAAGAGACTGAAAGGAGACGTTGAGCCTCTTCAAAAATGGAGGATGCATCATTAAGGTCGTTGGCATCCTCAATCCCACCGTAGCAACCCTGAAAAGGATCATCCTCGATAATCTTATTTGGGTCGGGCATACGCAAAGCGTTGGCTTCTTCGATTTCCCCCTCGGAATAAGTTGGCAATGAAAGGGAGTGACCCGTTGTCGCGGCCCCAAGCTCTTCACTCGGGGCGTTCTCATTAAAATTGGGGGACTCATCATTTACCCACTCCGGTATAGTTGTTGAAGATGAAGGGACTATCTCGACCTCCGGGGATGTAGGGACCTTGCCCGTTTCTTCCTTCGGGGCATCCTCACCACGGGACGAGGTTTCCAGTTCGGAAGGCTTGGAGACCTAGACTGGTTTCCTGGTCTGAGTCACCAGCGACGACTCTTCATCATCATTTTCTTCATCATCCGGGGAGTCATGGGCCGAGTCTGCGCCTATTTGAGAAAATCCTTTCCGCAGCCTTGGAGCGGGGGTTTTCTTGTCTTCAGGTTTCGAGACCCTTTTTCTTTTGTTGTCCTTCTCGGACTTCGGATTTGAATGCTTGGTTTTCACCCCGGGCGGAGCCGGCCTCATCTCGGATACATCGCCAAGGCCTGCACAGGCAAGCGTGAGTAAGTAAAAATGCCGCCAATGTATGGAAAATGTTGAAACTGCTGAAAGGCACTTACCATGGTTCTTGGCCTCCCATTGGCACTTCGATAATTCACGCCACTTGCGCTCATCGTAGGAAGAAGTGGAAGCTAACTTTCGGACCCAATCCTTGAGGTCGGGCACCGCTGGGGGTGCCCAAGCATTAGCTGACAAAAGAAAGATAGAAGTGTTATGTTAAATGGAAGCAGAATATGAATAGATACAGGAATACGGACTCCACTTACGTTTAAAGTTCCACCTCTCCGGGAACGGCATTTTATCTCCAGGGATGACGTTCGAAGTTCTTACTCTAACAAACCGACTCATCCTACCCCGATCTTTGGGTTCGTCGGTACTATCAAAGAAGGCTTTCGTTGTTCGGCGTTGCAGCGTGATGAGCCATCAAAATAACTGGGGCCGACATAATCGAACCAGGTGGCTGAGGGTGAATTCCAAACCCTCGGCCTTCTAAGAAAAATACCGCAACATGATCACGATACGCCAAAAAGAAGGGTGAATTTGGCCTAGGGTGACTTCGTATGTTCTACAGAAGTCAATCACCACTGGGTCGAGGGGACCCAGTGTGAAGGGGTAAGTGTAGACACTTAAGAACCCCTCCACGTGGGTAGTAATGCTTTCGCCGGGCTTCGGGATCTGAACCTTGACCCCATCTCCCCATCCACAGTCCTTGTTTACATCCTCGACAATCTTCGTCGTTATCAAGCTAATATATCGAGACGCGTGTTCGCATCGATCTAAGACATCGGGGGGATTCTCAATACTAAAGTCCTTCTTAATAATGCAAGGACCAGGGGTGATCTCCTCAAGTGTTGGCGGCGCCACCGGTCTAGCTGGCCGGGAGGCAGAAGAAGACGATGTTTTGTCCTTTTTGGGGACCGTTTTGGATGTTTTGGCAATAGTTATAAGCTAAAGAATATAGATTGCACAGGGGTGGGTTGTTTCTGGCAAGAGCTTGGCATTTTTCGGCGCGTAAAGAGGCGGAGGAAATGGGTGATTGAAGAAAGAGATGAAAATGGGAAAGGGATAAAGAAAGAGTAAAGTTCTTTACTTAGAGGAATTGCCTCATATTTATAGAAGGGAAACGACGGTTCGGCGGCATTAGTGGCCGACCAATATTGGCATGCATTCAATGTTTTTGGGAAGCGGACCGACGGGACGTTTTGGTCACTTCGAATGCTTGCATAACGGAGATGATGTCATCACTAAGGACTTCGGGAATCCAAATCATTTCATATCATTTCATTCTAAGAAACGCGGGGACTATCTGTATACGATAGAAATTGGAGAGCTCGACTTCGAAGATTTGATTACACTCCGAGCCCGAGTTCTGGGAGCTCGATGTAAGAATCAAGCCAGCCCCTGATGAGCGCACCTCGAGAAGCAAATCGGGGACCCGTCGTGACCTGTCTCGAGGGGAGTACAATCTCGAAGACACTCAAGAAAGAGCGGGAATTTCTCAAGGACACGTGGGTCAAGATATAAATTATAGGATAAGATTTGCACGAAATAGTACAAGTCCGTACTAGGAGTTATGCAGCTGTACCAATAGAATTTTTTGCCGTAATTGGAAATGTATTGTAATTAAGGGTTCTCCCCTCCTATATAAAGGGGACCCCAATAATTTGTAAAGGATATCTCATTCTCTACAATAGAACATTCTACTCTGCTTTTCTTGTTTAACATGTTCAACAATTGTTCTTCAGCTTTATTGTCTTTACTTTATTGTTCTTAGCTCACCTCGAGGCCCCTGAGATAATCGAGCTCGAGGTCCTTATTGCTCTAACAACACTGATTTGGTTCATCAATTCTTCTTACTTAAACTTAACATTATTTGTACATTCACTAGTATTAGAATAAATCACATATCCTTAAAACCACAAATCTTATTTAATTGTTACTCACATTTTTTGAGGCAAACAATTATCCTTCCAAATATAACGCAATTAGATCTGATAGCACCGACTCTAGGTCCGATACCTTGCCTTTTCAAATACAGCCGCCCTGTTGACGTGCCACACCAATACAACCTTAATCCACAAACCGTGCAATCCGTGCACCAATACGCAACAATTCCAGTGTACTCAAACATAGGAAATGACTCAAATGAGAGAACCGTCCAGCCATCTCAACAAGTACCACCACAACGAAATGCTAAGAACCCATCACACACTGCAGAACCATGATAGACGAATCTAACACTAAGGATCATATCTCAACAAAACTCCGCCGCAATGCGCGACCCCATCCGAACACTTGCCCATATGAGATACCTCGAGCCACCATGCTCAAAATCAATAACCACGTGCAATTCGACATCAAGTACCCAAGGTGCATGACCATAACCACGGAGAAGAAATTAACACAATACCACAACCCGAAAGGACCATAACCAAGGCGCAATCAACCATTCCACACCCCAATCACCAAATCACACGAAGTTCGCTATAAGACCCAAACCGAACCACATCATGCGTGCATCTAGCCACAAATCACAACCTCCCGTAGCATAGAAGGATAACACATAGAACATATAAGAACACGAACAAGATCACTCTAACCAAGTGACACACCTTTCTACAATAACGACATCGAGTCAACAAATCTGACTCGTTGTAGAATACACACCCTCATTAGGCCTACCAATGAGCTCCCAAATCAATTGTAGTCACCCACAAATAGATAATTAACCCTCCAAAAGTCCACAATGACCTAACCATAACACATACTATCATCTGGCTAGCTTTTGCCACATCTTAACAGTCCACAATCACGAAACAACCTGCTTCTGAGAACTCCTAGTCTCCAAATCCATAGAACACCCGCATCACCATATTTGATCCCAATTCCACCGCCCGAATGTCTAACACATCTCTCATACACGATCATCCCACGAGGAATACTTCGATAATTTCTCTGTGCCACATAGCAAAATCGGAATATCAGCGGCCGATCAACCAAGCGAGTACCACAATACCAATGAAGCATACGTAAGTCAAAACACAGTGCACCTTCTGAAATGCACACCCTTCTCAAGCAATACCAAGTAGTTATAACATCCATGTAAACATTGGAAACTGTTCATGCTGTCTAAGAATTCATTACCTTCCCCTCAAAACTGAACTGTGACCTTGCACATGCAAATCTCCATCCCACACAACACACCACATCTATCATGTCATCACATGAAAAGTACAAGAATCTCATAATCAGCTCTGAGTCACAAGTAGAATACACACCCGATCAGTCAGAAATCTTCTATTTGATCTCATCCAGGAGAAAATCCCAATATGCAACATGTTCCTCATGCCAGTAGGAAATATCTACCTCGAACCGTGATAAAAATCATCGAGAACTCTTTGAAACCAATTTTCACATAACTAAGCCATCAGAACCGAATCTCTCTAACTCAACAAATCCACGCAGGTCGCCAAACCCAAAAGCATTGCCACAAAACACCTGTAGAGAGATAACATATCATAGTACCCAAAGAACCGATCATACCATTACTGTGCTGATTCAACCTACTACCAAGCTGTCCTATTTCTCCAAGTTCCTTCTGAATTACCCTCAAGTTGACTCTTCTCCTTGCCAGTAGACTACGACCCTTAACCCAATGCTCACCACAAGAGATCCTAGCATAAAATCACACTTCCCTAAGGCCCAAAAGTCATTGTATTTCCTCTTAAGCACCCCAAAAGTGCCACAATCGAGGCACCCACTCTGAAGAGACCTTCTATGAATCTAAAGTTGTTTCCTTCACCTTCCTGATACTGAAATATAGAATCCATAACAATATAGAAATACCACGAGTCTCGACACCATCCAATGCAAATCTCTGATTCTAGCCAAATACCAATCAGAAAGTCTCAATTGCTATATATAAATCTTGAGTCCATTAGAACCATTCTCAAGACATCCACTCTGCTCAAATCTCAATTGCACCGCCCCAAACGGGCCAAACGACCTGTGCCCCATAACTAAGACAACACCCAATGAAGTAACCTCGCCTTAATGCAACCGAGCAAATTTCTAAACCATGCACACTACATCCGTCACGAATAACAACTCAAATCATCCCATGATTTCCATATACCCATAGAGTGTAATATAACCCGTATCTAGAAATTCCCTTACTTGAGTCATCCTCGATCTCAACCTCTACAAGTCATAACTTATTCAAAAGTATACCTCAAACTAAAATCAATACAACACATAACTATGCAAATAACCCGTTGATAGCAGACTCCCCCACTTGGCTCAAACCCATGGAATAAAACATCTGATAACTTACAATAACCATACCCCATTACTGCCATAATACCGGAGTGAGATTCAACTAAATCCTTCATAAGCTCATGTAACACAAACCATCTAATACCTCAAATCAACTGCAAATCTCGCATTTATCCTCGTGAAAGTCATGTCAACTATTACAATCGGTCCAAACTCAAATCGCACAAATATAACCCACTGGAAGAAAATAAAGCCTCCACACAACATCATAAAAATCACACATCCGTAGATTACCTCGGAGGTTATAACCCACCTGCTTAGCCTCAAACAGAAATCTCTTTATACGCTTTCACACGCACAACTACTACGCAATCACTTAATCTTCCTAAGTCTAAAATGACCAACAAGGCATGAGAACCTAATTTGTTCCACAGTTAAACAAAATGCTCAAGCAAACTCTTCTCGTCACATTCAATCCATCTGAACACATTTTGCTGTAACATCATACTCATCATATAGCCATCCAACCACGCATCGAGCCACAAATTCCACTAATAGGGACACTACCAGACTTATAAGTCCAAAAGCACATGCTCACACAATCGAAATCCTCGTGCACAAGCTATAGTCAAAACCCGATCGTAAGTCCTCTAGACTGGCCCATCATCAGCACACCGAAATCACGTCTCGTACCTCATCCATGGAATCACAAGCCATCGATACACAGCTGATACCAAGCGCTAACATGCGCATACGAATGCATGGAAAGAATTCAAAGAGTTATGCTTCAAGCTGAATCAATACCACACGATAAGGAAAGAAAGATGGGAAGTTTATCCTAAATGCCCTGTAGCCTCTCGAAGATAGGTATGGACGTCATCATACCGATCCGCAAGACTATTTTAGAAACTTTCTCATGACTCGTAAAATATATGAACCTAGAGCTCTGATACCAACTTGTCACGACCCAAAATCCAACTAGCCGTGATGGCACCTAACCCAACCCGCTAGGTAATCCAGTAACAATAAACCAGTTCAAATGATATTTATTAAGAGAAGAAATGATGATACAACTTAACTATTATACAAAGAATTCCCAAGGACTAGTAGTACAAATCATGAACTTCTAAGATTTAGAGTTTACAAAGCTAGTATAAAATAAATACATCATCTGTCCGAATGTGCATAAACAGATTTTCAGACGTCTAGATCTACCACGAACAAGAGGCAGCTGTAACTGGAACGCACATACGTATTCCATGCTAGCTTTCGTCATACACACCAACATCAGCATCCAAAATCTGCACGCAAGGTTCAGAAGTGTAGTATGAGTACGACCGACCCATGTACTCAATAAGTAAAAAACCTAACCTTAGGTTGAAAGTAGTAACGAGCTGGAACAAAGGTCGGGGCCCAACACCAATACTCAATAACAGTTCATAACAACATAATAAAAGTGCTAAAAGAAGTAACTCAGAGATAAGATGCTCAACTCTTTCACAGTTCCAAAAAATAGGCATGCTTTTCAAGTATATCAGTTAAAACCCAAATCTTTTACCGAAATTACCAAAATATGAGTAAGTTTGTAAAACTATGATTTTTCCCCAAACTTTTCAACAACAAATAAGATGTTTCATTATCAAATAGCATGAGGAAAATACATCTCTACGCCTATATATCAATGTATGCATGCCAACTGTAATACAATGCAGTGATAAAACCATATGCATACTCTCGGTGTATTTATGCGCTCAGTCCCCCCAATCACTCAATCCTCACAGTCACTCAGTCCTCACAGCCACTCAGTCGCTCAATCCTCGCAATCACTCGGCACTCGCACTCAGTAGGTACCTGCGCTCACTTGGGGTGTGTACAGATTCCGGAGGAGCTCCTTCAGCCCGAGCGCTATAATGAGCCAATCATGGCATAATCAATAAAACATGTTGCGACGTGCAACCCAATCCCATAGATCAATCAATAATACTTGATGCGGCGTGCAGCCCGATCCTAACATTATCCTCACAATCAGGCCCTCGGCCTCGCTCGTCATCAATCTCTCCAGTCTCTCGGGCTCAATGTCATGAAAATCAGCCCAAAAATAATGATGTGATGTATCAATAAATAGTAATAGAGCCTGAGATATGATATGCGTATGAATGCAAACGATTGAGTATGTAATTGCAATGTAAGCAAATAACTCAACAAGAGAAATGACCTCAGTAGGTCCCAACAGGATAAGTATGTATCCTAGACATGGTTTCTAACATAGATCACAGCTGAATTACTCTAGCACTAGAGACTTCATGGTTATAGATAAGATCAGGTAACTACACAGTACCACAGAAAGAACTGAGTCACAATTCACACGGTGCACGCCTACACGCCCATCACCTAGCATGTACGTCACCTCAAAACCAAACACATAACACGTAATTTGGGATTTCATACCCTCAGCACCAAGTTTAGAAGTGTTACTTACCTCGAACAAGCCAAATCCAATACCGAGCAAGCCAAGCGATGCTCCAAAAATGCCATCCCGAGCGTACCGACCTCCGAACGGCTCGAAACTAGCCAAAAGCAACTCAAATACATCAAATAAAGCCTAAGGAAACAATTCCAATCGATAAAGGTGGAATCTTTAATCAAAAGCCCAAAATCAACAGAAAAGTCAAACTCGGGCCCACACATCGGAACCCAAAAAACTAATAAAATCCGACAACTCTTTCAGTTATGAGTACAGCCATACTAGTTTCACTCAAATCCGATTTTAAATCGATGTTCAAAACTCAAAAATTAACTTTATTAAATTTTAGATAAAACCCCCCAAATTTCACTTTGAAATCACAATCAAATGTCAAAAACGAAGATTGATTCATGAAATATTACCAAAATCGAGTCGAGAACACTTACCCCAATCCATGTGGTGAAAATTGCATCCAAAATCGCCCAAATCCGAGCTCCCCAACTCAAAATATATGACCAAATGAACAAACTCTATTTCTGCCAATTGTTCTGCCTCGTTTCTCATGCTAAACGATCCCGAAACTCGCTTTTGATGCCTCCAATGGATTCCTTGTGAAATTTCACTCAAGTTGACCTTTGAATCACTCCATTTGACCTTATAATGAAGGAGATATGTTAGTTTCAATATTTGGAAATAGTACAGATTTTTAAATACGAAGTCAGCGGCAATTTCGTAATTAATTTAAAAAATTAGAACCCACTTCTTAGTAAAATGACCATAAACTCCTCATACTTTTGCCAAATTCGACGATTCTTTTTTCTATGCCTCCGTAATTACGACACGGATCTAATGCTTCAATCAAAATAGAAATTGGAGCTTATTTGCTTACTGTGGTACCATTTATGCTTGAAGAAACGACATCGAAACATTAAAAAAAACCAGCGCAACACAACCCAAACCTATCCGAAACTCACTCGAGTCCCTCGGGACCTCGTCCGAACATACCAACAAGTCCCATAACATAACACGAACTTATTCGAGGCCTCAAATCACGCATAACAATATCAAAACCACGAATCGCACCTTAAATAGAACTTAATGAACTTTGAATTTATCAACTTCCAAAACTCGTGTCAAACCTTATCAAATCAACTCGGAATGAACTCAAATTTTGCACACAAGTCCCAAATGATAAAACGAAGCTATTCCAATTCCTGGAACCACAATTCGATCTCGATCTCATCAAAGTCAACTCCCGGTCAAACATATGAACATTCCAAACCTTTAAATTTCCAACTTTCGCCAAATAGTGCCGAAACCTTGTAGAAATTTCCAAAAGCAAATAAAGGCATACGTCCAAGTCCAAAGTCATCATTTGGACCTAACGAAACCATCAAAACTCTAATCTGAGGTCAAGTACTAAAAAGTCAAACTTGGTCAACTCTTCCAATTTAAAGCTTCCTAGTTGAGAATCATTCTTCCAAATCAATTCCGAATAACCTGAAAACCAAAACCGAAAATTCACACAAGTCATAATACATCATACGATGCTACTCAAGACTTCAAATAGCTGAACGGAATACAAATTCTCAAAACAATCGGCTGGGTCATTACACTATTACTGTTCTATTGTCCAGACAGTTGTACTAAGGATTTAGTTTATATTTGATACTCAGTAGTGCTTATGTACTCGTTGACACCAGATTTTGGGATAGTTCTAGCAGTATTTCAGTTATTTGTATTAGATATTTATGGTACTTTTTCGCTGTTGATTTATTTAATCATGTTTAGTCCAATTTCATTGTTATTGATGACTGTTGGCTTGCCTAGCAAGTATTCTTAGGCACAATTGCGGCTCCGGTGGCACACACACACACGCATATATATATATATATATATATATATATATATATATATATACACTATTCAGCATTCTAGAATCTAAGTAATAGTTAGAGCATAAGAGATAATCCTGCACAAAACTTTAAAATAGCAAAGAGACAGAAATAGAGTCATTGTATTCTCTCAATTAATTCATTATGAGACTTATTGCATGCAAACCTGGGTGTATACCTCCTCCTAATACCTTACATCAAATTGGCTAACATTCATTATATTCAGTTCATCATGTCACATGCTTAGATTTATTAGAATAGTGTTTAAGACCTTAGATTTAAGATAAAATAGTTCCAACGAGCAGGCAAGCAATGGATAACATGTTATTGTGTGATAGATCAATAAGACATACAACCCCCTAAGACATAGCATCTACGCAAGCTTCTAAGGACAAACTACATATGCAAACAATTGTTACTGCTCAAATCCCAAGCTTTAACAAAGAATCCCTTGAAACAACTGAAGGCCTACATAGGGTATGATATGACCAAACATAACTCTCATAACATGCATTCGACTTAAGGCATGAGGTCTACACAGATCACTTAAGAATATAATCTACAAGCATGCAATTGAAATTACCCTCATCCTCAAAGTTAATAAGATAGTTCCTCGGCCACTCATATAATCGAACATTCAAGTACAACTTAACCTGACACAATTCCACTTAGACGTGTATTAATCTATGGTATTAAAGTTAGATATGTAGAGAAAGGAAAAAAGAGAGTAAGAAAAGGTCACTGACCTTCTATTGAGCAGCAAACTGAGGAGGCCTGAGGAAGTCGTTTGGGATTCGTCTCCAAAATCAAATAGGGAGCTCGAAACTCAACCGAAATTAAAACAACAGAAGCGAAAAAGAAGTCAGAACTGAGAGATCTTAAAATGTTTTAAAGGAAAGTTAATGAGCTTAAGTTTGATGGTTAGTGTGTGTTGTTGAAGGTCATTAATTCCGGTATTTATAGTTGGAGTTATGACTCAACTACCTAGTTAAGGTTTTGTATTTGAATAGTAACAGCCTCTATGATTTGAAAGAAGATATATATATATATATATACACACCTTTACAGAGGTCCTAGAGAGGTTGACTGAATAAGAAAGAGCCGTTAGGCTCAGACGATGCCTGTATCGCCACTAACTGATGGTTTTGAGCCCTAAAGCTAAAGAATGTTCATCATCCCGTGCAAGGGAATCCCATGCGGCCATCGGATCTTCAGGATCCTCGGGTGGTGACCAAGAGGTCAAGATCGGAGCCTCTGATATCTCTGTCGATCTTCAAAGATATGATGGAGGGTGAGGGAGAGAGGATAGGTGACTTGAGAGAGAGGAGAGGAGACAGGGAAGGGAGATGATGGGGAAAAATAGGAGAGAGGAGGGGTATCCATGGTGGACCATCGGTCACCATTAGGTTTAGTGGGTAATAGAGGTGAAAGAAGAGAGAGAGAAGGGGAATGGGGGTGGCGGTCTCTGAAGGGAAATGAGGATTAGGGATTTGACCATAAGGTTAAAAGGTCGTTTGGTTAAAGGAGAAAGGAGAGCCGTTCACTAGGGATTTAGGGAAAAACAATGATAAAATAGGTAATTTCGGGGGCTATTGACTCAAAAGTGATCGAAGGGCCTAGATAAACGGATGAGAGATAAGACAATGAATTAAAGAGAAAAGAAGGTGACCGTTGGATGTGTCACGACTCAATTCCCGCTATAGGTCGTGATGATGCCCAACGTTGCCGTTAAGCAAGCCAACGGTGAACTACCTACTTCATTACTCATTTTATTATTTTCGAAATCGTGAATTTCATTAGATAATGAAATTAGCGCATTAAAATCATAACATACAATTTAGTAGAATAGATAATAAAAGTGTGTAAATGCTAAGCAAAACCACAAGCAAAGTCTAGAACATCTCAAAACCCAGTGTCACAAGTGCATGAGCGTTTACTAAAGAGTGCAATAATAATATAATATTATTAATATAATAAATAACGTGTACCCAGTAAGTATATAGCCTAACCCCGGAGAAGTAGTGACGAGGGGTCGATATCGAAACTTACTAGTGGTCCAATAAAATAATATAATAGATTATAAATTGGTATCAAACAAAACAGTAACCATGTGCTAAAAACTGTAACTCACATAATTCCCCAACTTTTCTTTTGACAATATAAACATCTCAAATGTCATATGCTATATCAACAGATCAGAAATATCAAATGTAATCTCAAATGGATAAGGAATACCATACAAATTCCAAGTCTCAATAAAAGGGGCATCTCACGAGTATTCAAACTCCTAGAGGTATAACGCACGATTATGCCGAGGTCGTACCGCCTGATCTAGTGGTGTGTACACTGCTGAGAGTCGACCGGTGCGAACCCGAGATGCATCTCAGTATACTCTCGAGGCGTTCGGCCCTATCCACAAGAAAGGAATAAACTTAACGAATTACGAGTCATGTGCTTACAACACATGTACGGAGCATAAGGTGAATATAAATTTTACCGTCTATTAAATATCTTGCCAATCAACTCAAGGTGATAAAGCTCGGCCTAATATGTTCCGAAATCCATTTCAATTATAAATTCAATTAATTAAGCTAGCAAGTTGAGTTCAAATAATTCAAATATTACAAGACAGAGTCCTAAGTCTACCTGGACAAAAACATGCTTTAGCTACGTATGAACTCTCATCACCTCGTGCGTACGTAGCACCCACAACTAGTAGCACATAACAATTTGATACCTACGAGGTAATTTCCCCCTCACAAGGTTAGATAGGAGATCTACCTCGCTCCGAAATTCGATGATCGGTTCCAACGCCTCTCTAACTCCTCAAAGCGATGCCAAACGATCCAAAAATAATCAAACAATGTTCAAAGCAATCAAAATATACTCCAATACTCGTAATTTAACAATTCTGAACAATTTCCAACGCTGCTGGAAAAGTCAACAAGGTCAACGCCCAGGGCCACGTGCCCAGATTCCAAACATTATCGAAAATAAATATTACCCTTAACTTATATAGTATATATCCATAAAATCATCCAATTTCATTCACGAATTGTCCCTCACATCAAGGATTTTCCATTTCTCAACATTGGTGCTCAAAACCCAAATTTCTACCATCCAAATACGGATAAAAATAATAAGCACTGAAAATAATCATGGAAAAAATCAAAATAAAGGTCACATATTTACCCCCTTGTTGAGACGATACAACGTCGCAAAAATCACCTCAAACGGAGCTTTAGAACTCAAGATATGCTCAAAATACTAAAACACTCGGTATAAAACACTGCCCAGATGATTTTCGTTCATCGCCTTCGCGGGAGACCTTTGCGTTTGCAAAGATTAATTTTTTGCATTGACCGGTCAACCCAGATATTATTCTTCACGTTCGCGGAACCCCTCTCACTTTCGCGAAGAACAAAAGTTCACACCAGAAACCAACAATCTTTCTCGACACGGAAATGGGCATAACCCTCTCAAACAGCCTTAGAATTCGACGATTCTTGTTGTTATGGTTCCGTAATTACGATACGGATCTAATGGTTCGATCAAATCACAAATCAAAGATCGTTTGCTAAATATAGTTTCCTTTATTCCCAAAGAAGCGACGCTGAAACATCAAATAAGAGCGCGACACAACCCAAACACATCCGAAACACACCCGAGGCCCCCGGGACCCTGTCCAATCACACAAACCAGTCCCAAAACATAACAATAACCTACTCGAGGCCTCAAATCACACCAAACAATATCAAAACCATGAATCACATCAATTCAAGCCTAATGAACTAATGAACATTTAAACTTCTAAAACTCATGCCGAAATATACCAAATCAACTCAGAATGACATCAAATTTTGCATGCAAGTCCCAAATAACACAACCGACCTATACCAACTCCCGAATCATAATCTGGATCCGATATCAACAAATTCAACTCTCGGTCAAATTTATCAACCTTCAAAACCTTCAATTTTCCAACTTTTACTAAAAAGCATCAAATCAACCTATGGATTTCCAAATCCAAATTCGGACATACGCCTAAGTCCAAAATCATCATACGGACCTAACGGAATTGTCAAAACTCCGATCCAGGGTCATTTACTCAAAATTGAATCCTTGGTCAACTCTTCCAACTTAAAGCTTTCGAATTGAGAATTATTCTTCCAAACCAACTCTGATCTTCTCGAAAATCTAATCTGACTACACGTGCAAGTCATAATACATGAAGTGAAGCTACTCAAGGCCTCAAACCGCCGAATGACTAGTCGGGTTGTTACATTCTCCCCCATTTAAACATACGTTCAACCTCGAACGTGCCAAGAACTGCTCCGGAGTTGCATAAAATCGATGTTTAACACCTCGTGCACCTACCCGTTCGACTACCACCCATGTGAGCACACTGGCTCGAGCCAGATTGAAGGTCCTTCCTGCTACCTCCAAAAGGCTTGTGCTTAGCACAAAATTTCCAACATCAGCAATTCTCTACGAGAGATTATTCTAACATACGCGCACCGTATCAATCTCAATATACTAAACCCAAAATATAATTAGCCACACATGTTGTAATCACACGTCGCACCGCACAATTCGCATGCCCAAAATAACATCCTCCAACCACGATAGCTGCAAATTCATGAACTTGATGCTCGTAGTGTATCTCACAACATATATAAGTCCGGTTTTGACCCTTGCAATGATGCAATGATAAAAGAGATGTGCCAAATCCAAAATTCATGGAATTCCTCCGCTCAACTAGAACCCTTGCCTCATTTCGAACTCAATAGTGACATTTTCCCTCTATTATACCTTATAAATCCAATCGCACTGACTTCAGGTTCAATTACCTCGTCTCACCTAGTAAAAGCTGCTCGTGGAATAAGCTACCTCAAACATAGTCTAAAATCTCATACGGTGACATCAATGGGTCAATAAGACACAACTCGAATACAACCAACTAAGGAAAAACGAACTCGGGTAAAGAGCTATCCAGCCCCCGCAACGAATAAAATGGCCCAACAGATGCTATGAACCTATCTCAGAGATGAGAAAAAGGCACACAAAATAAGTATAAGGAATCGTACTCAACACCTCATTGTTGCGGCGCGCAACTCGATCCACACACGATAGCGTTTCGGCGTGCAACCCGATCCAAACATGATACTATTGTGGTGTCCAACCCGATCCAAACATGATACTATTGTGGTGTCCAACCCGATCCAAACATGATACTGTAGCAGAGTGCAACCCGATCCAAACATGATACTGTTGTGGCGTGCAACTCGATCCAAACATGATACTGTTGCGGCGTGCAACCCGACCCACACATCATGCCTTATGGAGGCGTGCCACCCGATCCACACATGAAAATCAATAAGGAAATACTCATCAAGCCATAATGCTCATACCCAGGAAAATGCCGGAATATCAATCACAAGAACGCCAAGTGCATAAATACAACCCTGGGAAGATGGATAGCACCATGCGCTACAAAAACCTAAGCACGACCAAGGTGCAATAAATGACCTGCATCTCGAGAGCCATCTTGCTCATATAACACCACCAGCTACACGAGACCACACCACATGTGCGAATAATCAAGCTGCTTCACATAGAATGGCTGACGACAGGAATAACATCCAACGCTCGAAGACTCCTCCATAAGCAATGCTAGGCCGAAGGAACACATCCAACCTTAATGTAGAGCATACATCCATATTAGATCTACCAACGGACCTCAAGTCCATTCCGATCACCCTATACTGGCCTGACAACCTTTCAAAGATCCACAATGACCCTATTCATGACATATACAAGCACTCGTCTAATTTAGAACAAACCCCCCACGGTCCACAACCAAAGGAATAGAGCGCCCCTTAGGCATAAACTCTCCCAAGGCATAAACTCTCCCTAGCGACAATACCAGAATCTCCATTCCCTATTTCGATCCCTAACAATCAAATGACTAACATGTCACACTTATACGATCGTCTCGTGGGATATACTCCCACAACCTTCCGCACTAGGTAGCAAAATTTGAACATCAATGGCTATCGACCATGCTATTTCTATAGTACTAGCCAAGCATCTGCATTTCAATACCCAACACTCCTACCACAAAACAGGCCATCCTCAGGCTACCCGAAAATAGTGCTAGCATACTCTAAACATCTAAAATCCCCCCTCGATCCTCTGAGCTCGTGACATTCTTATCAATATCGAACCGCAACCTTGATCCTCAAATTCCAATTTCCATACCGCTCACTGCACCTATCATGCCGCTAAACAAGAGTACAAGAATTTCATCATAACTTCTGAACCACCAATAAAATTAACACTTCATCATCTAGAACCCTTTCACTTAACACATTTCAGAGGAACAATTGTAACATGCAACCGAATTCCCACAACTATTCCGGGATTCATTTACACATAACAAGGCGACTAAAATCAAATACCTCCAAATCAATCAAATTATGGTGTCAAGCCCGCACGTACAACCACGAATCACCTGTATAGATTAACACACCGGAGGAACTGATCATTTCCACAACCATGCTGATTCAAGCCATTACTAATTGACTCAACTTCTCCAAATATACTCTCGACTTGCCTTTGAAATGGTAGTACTATTCAAACACATAACAGACCTCAAACAACGCTCATCCTGTATGACCCCAAATCACGAGACTATATCATCTCAATACCCATAAGCCATTTCATACCCTCCCCATGCAGCCTATAGTAACTCCAACTGATACACCTGCGTTGATTAGATGTTGTTTCTCCCATTTTTCTAACACTGCACCGTAGACCCGTTGATAACATAGAAATTCCCCAAGCATTCTTCACACTCTACTGCAAAATCCCGGTCTTAAGCCACGTACGAACCCAAAATTCTTAGACATCGCACTTAAATTCTTGAGCCCACAAGAACCACTATTGAGAGTCACTCACTTTGACCTGGTCCCGTATATATAAAAAAACTCTAGTGCGCTGTTAGCATATGAACACTCCCAAAGAAGCAACCGGATGAATTCTTCTCCTTATACATCACATCCATAAGAAGCATAAACTCTTAGTCATACCAAAATCTACATACGAATCGATATGGAGAAATATAGCACACATTCATCAAGTTCTTTTCTCGAATTACCCCTGATATTTTCTTTTCTTAGTCAAATTAGTCCACCAATGCACCGATAACCAGAAACCGAACATGCGCACCACCACGTGACCCAGTCGTAGATGGTGGGTATCCCCACTTAGCTTTAAGCTACAATCACATAAATCTAGAACTCGCAAGGACTCCTCCTTCTCAAATACCGTAATCTCGCACTTTAACCCGGCAAATTTCTCGTAATCACTTGTTAAACATTTCATAAAACATTCTGAATTATCAGCCACAATCGCACATTCGACCTCCTGATAGTCGTATCATCTTCTTCAAGTGATCTAAACTCACATCGCAGTACCTGCCTCCCGCTGGCTATCCTACCACAGAATCCACACGCTACTCTATTATTTCCACTTTGTTTAAACCATCTCCTTAACCAACTTCTCGGTCGCTACTATTCGTACTTGACCTGCTAGAAATTCAAACTTTGTGAGACACCTCTCACCATGTCCTTCCTCATCCTTCAATGCCCAAATACTGCGTCAAATCAAAATCGATATCTGTAGCACCCGAACTATTAAATTGCTATCAATTCTAAGCCTCCTTGAAGATCATCTTTCTCAAGCCATAAACATTAGAAACACTGATTCGACTCTGAAATCGCTACACACCGCATCTCTGATAACCGCTTCTTAGGCACCATTTCACAACACCCTGCCCCAAAGGTAAATCAAAGAAGACCAAAACACCAACGAGCTTTAATGCGTTCAAACAAGGATGAAGACACCACATCACAAATGAAAATTTCCATCAAGTTCGAAAATATCTGATCTCGCTACTCTGTCAACCAAGTCCTGAATATCCATAGTCCAATTGATTTTCCTCCTCTAGAATTAAATATCGAACCTCTAAATCATGCACCGAGAAATCCTTCTTTTGAGTCATTCACTACCTCGACACATAAATAATCACCCCACCATTACACCAACACTACGCGATAACAACGCATGAACATCATAATAAGCTATGCATATCCTCAAAATCATAGGCAATACTAATACTAGGCTAAAATGGTAGAACACCCTTCTGCAAGGCGACGATAATAGTCTGCCCGAATACGTAGGAAAAAACATCCTGCACCACATCTACACTAAACTACAACTCCTCGATGCCCAATTGACAACAAGCGCTCAACATCGTATAAGAATGAGTAGGAAGGAAATAAAGGCATAAGCTTCAATGGAATCAAATTGCACGATGAGGAATCTAGAAGGAAGTGCTCCTAACTGCCCTGTAGCCTCTCGAAGATAAGTGCAGATGTCACCGTACCGATCCGCAAGACTCTACTAGACTTGATCATGACTCGTGAGACCAAGTGAACCTAGGGCTCTGATACCAAGCTGTCACGGCCCAGTCTTCACTATAGGTCATGATGGCACCCAACGTCACTGTTAGGTAAGCCAACAGTGAACTACTAACTTAATTATTCATTTTATTATTTTCCAAATCGTGAATTTTGTTACATAAAGAAATTAATGCATTAAAATAATAAAAACTTACAATTTAAGCAGAACAGATAATAAAAGTGTGTAAATGCTAAGCAAAACCATAAACAAATTCTAGAACATCCCAAAACCCTATGTCACAATTGCATGAGCGTCTACTAAAGAGTGCAATAATAATACAATATCTGTCTCGAATATAAAATAGACAGGATAATTTAAATAAATAAGATGGAGACTCTATGGGTTGTGGTGCGTAACATAAAAAGCAGCTCACCATAAAGTCCCCTCAGCAGTTGCGCCTACGCGCCAAGATGGCCACCAAATGAACCTGTCAGATCCTGCACATTTAGAGCAGAAGTGCAGCATGAGTACATAAATTAACGCGTACCCAGTAAGCATCTAGCCTAACCCCAGAGAAGTAGTGACGAGGGGTCGACATCGACACTTACTAGTGGTCCAATAAAACAATATAATAGATTATACACTAGTATCAAACACAATAGTAACCATGAGATAAAAACTGTAACTCACATAATTTCCCAACTTTTCTTTTGACAATATCAATCTCTCAAATGTCATATTCTATCTCAACAGATCAGAAAAATCAAATTTAATCTCAGTTGGATAAGGAATACCATACAAATTCTAGGTCTAAATAAAAGGGGCATCCACGAATATTCGGACTCCTAACGGTATTATGCACGATTATGCCGAGGTCGTACGGCCCGACCTAGAGTGGTGTGTACGTTGTCGAGGGTCGACCGGCACGAACCAGAGATGCATCTCAATATGCTGTCGAGGCGTTCGGCCCTATCCACAGGAAAGGAAGAAACTTAACGAATTACGAGTCACGTGCTTACAACACATGTACGGAGCATAAGATAAATATAACTTTAACCTTTTATCAAACATCTTGCCAAACAACTCAAGGTGATAAAGCTCGGCCTAATATGTTCCTAAATCCATTTCAATTATAAATTCAATTAATTAAGCTAGAAAATTAAGTTAAAATAATTCAAATATTACATGATTGAGTCCTAAGTCTACTCGGACATAAACATGCTTTAGCTATGTACAAACTCTCGTCATCTCATGCGTACGTAGCACCCACAACTAGTAGCACATAACAATTAGATACCTACGAGGTAGTTTCCCCCTCACAAGGTTAGACATGAGACTTATCTTGCTCCGAAATTCGTTAACCGATTCCAACGCCTCTCTAACTCTTCAAACCAATGCCAAACGATCCGAAACTAATCAAACAATGTGCAAAGTAATCAAAATATACTCCAATACTCGTAATTTAATAATTTCCAACTCCGCTCGAAAAGTTAACAGGTTCAACGCCCGAGGCCATATGCCCGGATTCCAAAAATTATCGAAGATAAATATTACCCTTAACTTTTATAGTATATATGTAGAAAATCATCCAATTTCATCCACGAATTGTCCCTCAAATACCATTTCTAAATTTTAAGGCTCAAAACCCCAATTTCTACCATCCCAACATGGATAAAAATAATAATCAACGAAAATAATCATGGAAAATATCAAAATAAAGGTAATATATTTACCCCCTTGTTTAGACGAGAACAACGCCACAAAAATCACCTCAAACGGAGCTCTAGAACTCAAAGTATGCTCAAAATACTAAAATACTCGGTTAAAAACACTAGCTAGATGATTTTTGTTCATCGCCTTCGTGGGACACCTTCGAGTTCGCGAAGAGAAATTTTTGTGTTGACCGGTCAACCCAGAAATCCTGCTTCACATTCGCGAAGAACAAAAGTTCGCACCAGAAACTAGAAATCTTTCTTGACACGGAAATGGGCATAACTCTCTCATACGACCTCAAAATTTGACGATTCTTGTTGCTATGATTCCGTAATTATGATACGGATCTAGTGGTTCAACCAAATTACAAATAAAAGTTATTTTTCTCAATATAGAACCTTTATGCAAAAAGAAACAACACTGAAACATCAAATAAGAGCGCGACACAACTGAAACACTACCGAAACACGCCAGAGGCCCCCAGAACCCTGTCCAATCACACAAACCAGTCCCAATACATAACAAGAACTAACTCGAGGCCTCAAATCACACCAAACAATATCAAAACCTTGAATAGCACATCAATTCAAGCCTAATGAATTAATGAACTTTTAAACTTCTAAAACTCAAGCCGAAATATACCAAATCAACCCGGAATGATCTCAAATTTTGCATGCAAGTCCCAAATGATACAACAGACCTGTACCAACTCCCGAAACCATAATCTGGATCCAATATCAACAATGTTAACTCTTGGTCAAATCTATCAACCTTCTAATCCTTCAATCTTCCAACCTTTGCTAAAAAGCATCAAACCAATCTACGTGTTGGCCCAAGATCAGTTGAAGTTTTGAAGAATGACAAATGAACTCAGTGAAGGACCAGGTCCATCTTAGGAGACACAGTTGTTATGGCCCATGCACATGAGATGCACGTGAAGAAGATAAGTCCTTGGGGATCAAGCAGCAATATCTTCTGAATATCTTCTGACCTGATCGAAAAGATTGCATATGGGATAAGGAGAAGATGTCTACTTATAAGAAGAGAACACATCCGAATAAGGGTTGGAGTTTGGATTGGTCTAGGACTCAAACTCAATGGAGGATCAGAAATTGAGTTACAATCCAACTCTAATTACTAATATAATAAATAACTGAGTTGTTCTCTTTTACAGGTATGTGCATACGCTGAAGTTAAGCAAAATTGAGAGCAAAAGAGCAAGGCTATTTTGCAAGCAATTTATGTGAGATTGAGTGTGCACGCCTACAGCTACTTGAACAAGATAGAAGAACCAGTTCAATTGTGTTTATTCTTATTCTAGTTCAATTGTAGTAGGTGATTTAAAACTTGTACCTTTCTAGCTTTCATAGAAGCAATTGTATTAGGTACTTTGAGTATTCAAGTTAGAGTTAACTTGAAAGTGTCGCAACAGTTGAGACTGTGTGCCACACTGTGATTAGAGTTAATCCTTAGGTTTACAAGAGTTTTGTAAATGCTGTTTTTGGCTCATTGAGTTTAGTGGATATTTGGGAAAATCCTACTGAGTAGTAGGTCATGGGTTTTTTTCACCTTTTGAGCCAGGTGTTTTCCACGTAAAAATCCTTGTGTTCTTTTATTTTCTGTATTTTAATTCCGCAAACAATAGTAGTTAGAACACCTAGAAGAACCAGGTTCTTCTAGATCGAAAATTGGGTACCACACAAATCACCCCCCCCCCTCTTGTGTGGTATTGACGTTTAAAACATCAATTGGTATCAGAGCAGGTTAACCTTGAAGAGGCTAACACCTTAGGAAAAGATCAACATGAGTGCACCACCTGGGAACTGGGAAGGGCAATCCACTGCCGGGCCTCCACTATTCAATGGACAGTATTACTCATGGTGGAAGAATAGGATGAAGGATCACATCATTGGAGAAGACTATGAACTCTGGGACATAGTCACCGATGGCCCGTTGGCAACTACAATGAAAAATGAGGAAGGAGTGGAAGTGCCAAAGACAAGGGCTCATTGTACTGCTGAAGATTTGAAAAAATGGGAGAAAAATGCTAAGGCCAAGAAATGGCTTGTGTGTGGACTGGGTCCAGATGAATACAGCAGGATCCAAAGCTGTACTACTGCAAAAGAGATATGGGACACTTTGCAAGTGGATCATGAAGGAACACCTCAAGTGAAGAGATCCAGAGGAACATTGCTATATTCTCAATATGAGAATTTCACTATGAAAGATGGAGAAACCATTCAAGAGATGTACACAAGGTTCACTACACTGACAAATGAACTTAAGTCTCTTGGAAGAGTTATTCTTGAAGAAGACAAGGTTGAGAAGATCTTGACAAGAGTTCTTCCAGTTGCTTGGGAAAGCAAAATCACTGCCATTTAGGAGTCCAAGAATATGGCCACTCTCAGGCTGGATGAACTGATTGGGAATCTTACTGCTTATGAACTGAGAAAGCAAACCAGGAAAATGGATACACCCAAGAAGGAGAGAAGTTTGGCTCTCAAAATTACAGAAGGTTTAGACCTAGAAGATGATGAGATGGCTATGATCACTAAAGATTTCAAAAAGTACCTAATGAGAGGAAAGGGTTCATCAAGAGGTACAAACTTCAACAAGACAAGAGCTCCTGAGAAACAAACAAATGATGGCTGCTATAAGTGTGGTAAGACTGACCATATGATCAAGAATTGCCCTCAATGGGAGATTGAGTGGAAGAAAGCAAGGGCTGAACGAAGAAACAGGAAGAAGGAACAGGTTCAACCCAAGAAAAACAAAGGTTCAACCAAGGCTATGGTTGCTGCTTGGGCTGAAACCTCTGATGAAGACTCAGAAGATGAAGCTGAAGAAGAGCAAGCTCTTATGGCCATTGGAGAATCAGATGATGAGCAAGAGGTGAGTATTCAGCATCTCAAGGACAAAAGTAAATTTCTGTCTAAAGAGAGGTTGGCTGAGCTATTATTAGACTTCATTGATGAGTCTGAAATAGTTAACAATGAAAAGGAAGTTCTGTCTAGGGAATGTGTTATCCTAAAAGCAAAATGCAAAAGTCTAGAATCTAGGGCTCATGAGAGTGATAACAAAAATGCTGAGTTAAAGAACTAGGTTCTTGAACATGACAATAGTATTCTAGAACTTAGATCAGAAAATCTAAAACTGAAACTAGGAATAGGAAAGAAGAAAGCCGATCACTCATTTCTCACTCTAGAAGAAAATCTAGGAAAAATGAAAGATGAACTGTATAAGAAAGATGAATTGATTAAGGTTCTAAAAGAAGATCTAGGAAAGGTAAAACATGCACTAGACAGAACTTGAAAATAGAACAAAGCTTCTGATGCTCTCTCATGGTTGCAAGAGCATCACAGTAGCAATAAAAGAGGACTGGGCTATGGGACTCAAGCTCCAAAATGGGACCCCAAAAACAAGTACCTCACTCTACCAGAAAATAAGATCTGCACACACTGTAGTAAGACTGGCCATTATAAAAATGAATGTAATGCAAAGGAAAAGGCAAGTCAAAGGAACATAGCTTTTGTTCAAGAAAAATACAAACTTCCTAGCTGGGCAAGAAAGAATCTGATTCATCCTTTTGCCCAAAGAAAGGGACCCAAACTAGTTTGGGTTCCTAAGACTAACCTCTGATTTCTTTTTGCAGGCTCAAGTGAAAGAGAGTAGCCAAATATGGTACATCGATAGTGGCTGCTCAAAACACATGACTGGGAACAAGGACCAGTTCCTTTCACTTGAGAACCTGAAAGGAGGTAATGTCTCCTTTGGAAAGGGAAAAAAAGGTGAGATCATTGGGGTTGAAAAGGTAGGTAAGACAGACTCTCATTCCATTGAGAATGTCTACTTGATAGATGGCTTGAAATATAGCCTAATCAGTGTGTCACAACTGTGTGACAGAGGTAATCTTGTAGCCTTCACCTCTACCAAATGTTTTGTGATTAACCTTACCACTGACAAGATTGTTTTGCAGGGAAGAAGAGTTAACAATATTTACGTTTTACATTTGTCAACTCTTTCAGAAAATGAACTCACTTGTCTAAGTGTGCTAGTTAATGATCCCCTCCTGTGGCACAAAAGAATTGGCCATGCCAGTCTAAATCAGCTAAACAAATTAGTCTCCAAGGACTTGGTGATAGGGTTACCTAATATCAGGTTCAAGGAAGACAAAGTTTGTGAGGCATGTGCAAGGGGAAGCAGGTAAGGTCATCCTTCAAATCCAAGAAAATGGTAAGTACGTCCAAGACGCTGGAACTGGTTCATATGGATCTTTGTGGTCCAATGAGAACCTTGAGCAGAGGTGGAAAGAAATATGTGATGGTGCTTGTTGATGATTATTCTAGATTTACCTGGGTACTATTTCTAACATCCAAAGATGAGGCATTTGAAATGTTTACTGCCTTTGTTAGAAAAACTCAGAAACAATTAGGAAATCAACTTGCATCCATTAGGTCTGATCATGGAACTGAATTTGAAAATGTAAAATTTGCTGAATATTGTGATGAAAATGGTATAGATCACAACTTCTCTGCCCCTAGAACTCCTCAGCAAAATGGTGTAGTTGAAAGAAAGAACAGGACCCTTGAGGATATGACAAGGACCATGCTTCTCTCTAGCAAATTACCCCACAGCTTCTGGGCAGAGGCTGTAAACACTGCATGTTACATAATCAATAGATTCATGACTAGACCTCTTGTTGAGAAAACTCCCTATGAGTTACTTAAATGGAGAAAACCAAACATATCCCACCTTAGGGTATTTGGGTGCAAGTGCTATGTGCACAATAATGGAAAAGACTCCCTAGGTAAGTTTGATCCCAGAAGTGATGAGGGAGTATTCTTGGGATATTCTTCACATAGCAAAGCATATAAAGTATTTAATAAAAGAACTCTGTGTGTAGAAGAAAGTGTGCATGTTGTATTTGATGAAACTAACATTCTTTCTGAGAGACAGGAACACGAAGACGAAGCCATTGGCTTGGTAAGAGAATTGACTGAAGCAGCATCAAAAGAAGGAACAGGTTATGGAACAGGTTCTTCCAATCTGGGCAACCTGACAGGGGGAACTAATCAGGGAGAAAATGAAACAAACTCTTTACAAGAACCTGTTCATGAACCTGTTCCTCATCAACAGAACACAGGAGAATCATCTAGTAGAAACCAGTTGTTTATGAAATCTCACAAGTACCAAAGTTCTCATCCCATTGAGAACATCATTAATGATCCAACATCTGGAGTCAAAACTAGATCACAATTAAAGAATCTGTGTGCATTTGATGCTTTTCTATCTCTTATTGAACCTAAAAATATTGTTGAGGCTTTGCAGGATGCAGACTGGGTCAATGCTATGCAGGAGGAACTCAATCAATTTGAAAGAAGCCAAGTCTGGCGTCTAGTTCCTAGACCCAAGGACAGGTCAGTCATTGGCACCAAATGGATCTTCAGGAACAAACTTGATGAAGATGGAACTGTTACAAGAAACAAGGCAAGGCTGGTGGTTCAGGGCTACAGCCAAGAGGAAGGCATTGACTATGATGAGACCTTTGCTCCAGTTGCAAGACTAGAGGCAATCAGACTCCTCATTGCCTTTGCAGCACATATGGAATTCACTCTCCATCAGATGGATGTCAAAAGTGCCTTCCTAAATGGCTACCTCAAGGAGGAAGTGTTTGTGAAACAACCTCCAGGATTTGAAAGCAAGGAATGTCCTGAGCATGTGTACAAGCTGGACAAAGCTCTATATGGGCTCAAACAGGCCCCAAGAGCTTGGTATGAACGACTAGCAAAATTCCTACTGGAGCATGAGTACAAAAGAGGTAAAATTGACAGCACTTTGTTCCTAAGGGAAAAAGGTAAAGACCTCCTTGTTGTACAAATATATGTTGATGACATAATATTTGGGGCCACTACTGATAGGTTGAGTAAGGACTTTGCAAAATTAATGGGAAGTGAGTTTGAAATGAGTATGATGGGTGAACTAAATTTCTTCCTAGGCTTGCAAATCAAACAAAGTCCAAATGGGACCATGATCCATCAGCAGAAGTATACAAAAGAACTAATCAAAAAGTTTAAAATGGAGGGCTCCAAATAAATAGATACACCTATTGCAACTGCCACTAAATTAGATGTTGATGAACCTGGTTCATCAGTTGATCAAAAGTTGTATAGGGGTATGATTGGTTCACTTTTGTATCTTACTGCTAGCAGACCTGATATTGTTTTCAGTGTAGGACTTTGTGCTCGTTTCCAGGCAAATCCAAAAGAGTCACATTTGACTGCTGTCAAGAGGATACTGAGATATCTGAAAGGCACCACAGATTTGTGTCTTTGGTATCCCAAAGGTAGTAATTTTGATCTTGTAGGATATGCTGATGCTGATTATGCAGGTTTCTTAGTGGACAGGAAAAGTACTTCAAGTATGGCACATTTCCTGGGGTCATGTCTAGTGTCATGGGCTACCAAAAAGCAAAATTCAGTAGCCCTGTCTACTGCTGAGGCTGAATATGTTGCTGCTGCCTCTTGTTGTGCTCAATTGCTATGGATCAAACAACAGCTGGTAGACTTTGGAATTGAAGTGGGGTGTATTCCAATATTTTGTGATAACACTAGTGCTATAAGTATGACAAAGAACCATGTTCATCATAAAAGGACCAAGCACATAGATGTGAGACACCACTTCTTAAGAGATAACTACGAGAAAGGGTTAATCTCCATAGAATTTTGTGCTACTGATAAACAAATAGCTGACATCTTCACTAAAGCACTGAGTAGAGAAAACTTTGAAAGGAACAGGTTGGAATTAGGGATGATTAAGATCACCTAAAAGGTCCAGTTCAGAATGCACAATAAAAAATAAAAAAAATTGAAAAATGAAAAAAAAATAATGAAAAAAATTGGTTAGGAGTTCTTAATTCAATGTAAATATCTAGACTAATTCTTACTCAGTCTCATACTTTAATTAGTATACTCCTGTGACATGTGTTTATATGAATCTTTAATCTCTTACAAAGTTTTTCTATTCTGACATTTGAGGCATGATCAAGAGAAGTTTTACTTGAAGAACCTGGTTCATCAGTATATGCTCATGAGGTAGTTCAGGTATGTTTCTATACTTTACACAATTAGAAAGATAAAATTACCAATCATGAGCAGAAGTCCTAATTACACCAAACTTTCAAAAATTCTATCCGTTGAGCATTGAACCAGTTTCATTATCCTAGGAGTCTAACTAAAACGGGATTTTTTTTTAAAAAAAAATTTGTCACTCATTAATCTCTAAAGAGACCGGAATTCTAATTTGATTAGACTCCTAATTGACTACTGAAAAGGCTACTGTTACAGGCTTAATCATGATCCCTCTTTAAATACAGTCCACACCTTCTCTCATCACTCACAACCGTCATTCACTTCTCAAATACTTATGATAAACCCCTTTCTTCTCCAAAAATTCCCAAAAGATTTCCAGAAATTCTCCGCCATGACTAATCCTCAAGACAATCCTGGAACTTCCCCACCTGTTTCCCTTAATACTTCATCATCAACACCTCCAGTTGAAACACCAAAACCCAGATTCCGCCGGCAAAAGATGTTAGCCAGAAAAATTGTAGCATCCGGCTCTCTCAGAAAAATCTTGAACGAGAAATTAAAGGCCAGTCAAAGGAAAGAGGTTTCAGCGGAAGAATCTGACTCAAGCTCTGAGTCTGAAAAGTTCATCTCTGCTAGTGAAGGAGAAGAACCTGGGTCTTCTGATAATGACAAGAGTCAAGAAACCCTAGGTGAGGTAAACACCTGTTATGTATTTTCTGACGTAGTAGAGAAGGAAGATAGTAGGTTTGTGTTGGTGGGTTCTGTGAAAAATGCTGAAGGGGCTGAGTCTAGTAGGAGGAGAAAGAAAAAGAAAGGAGAGGTTCTTGCTATTTGTGGTGGAGGAGAAGAAGGTGGCTTAAAGTCAGGGGGAAGCGGATCAGGAGAGGCTGCTGAGGGACTTGTTCAAATGAGTAAGCAACAAGAAGAACAAGGTTCTTCTGTGGATGAGACTTTAGCAGATAGCTAAAGAAAGTAGGGGCCAGTTATGACCCAAAGAAGTGCAAGGCGTCTTCACAAAGGACCCCAGTTGCTTCTGAACCCTCAAAGAAAAGCAAAGTAACATCTCCCAAGACTGCTGCTACTTCTGTACCTAGGGGAAGAGCTACAAGGAGCAAAGTAAGGCAAAGTGAAGCAGAACTGCAGGAAGCATTAGAGAAGAGTAAGAAAAATGAGAAGGAAAAGGGAAAAGAAAAGGTAGTGGAAAGTTCTGAGGCTGCTGAAGAAGAGGATGAGGAGATGGAACTGGTCCATCAAGAGAGAGGTACAACTGCGGAGGTTCCCATTGACAAACCAAAAAGAACCAAGACTCCTGCAAAGAAGTCTTCAAAGTCAGTGTCTGCTGAAACTTCTTTGGCTGAAAGAACAAGGTCTGCTGTAAAGGGAAAACAAGTGAAAATTACTGAGGAAGAAGATGAGGAGTGGAGTGGAGAAGAAGAAAAAGAGGACTCTGAACAAGAGCAAGATCGCTTTGTTATTTTTAGCAGGAGGAAGATATTGAAGGGAAGGCTGCTGAAAGACCTGGAGGAGCCAGGCATGGTTAGGCTGGTAGATGCTTTAGCTGCACAGGGTTGGAAGGACATGGTCCTTCAGATGGATGGAAGACTAGCCAGAAGAGAGTTGATTGAATTCATGGCAAATGGTTCTGTGAAAATGGGCTAGTGACCAGTGTGGTGAAAGGTGTGAAGGTGAAGTTTGATGCACCTGAATTGGGCAGGATTCTAGACATTCCAAGTGAGGTCTATGATGATTACACCAGGCAAAGGTGGCCTTGTCTAGATGATCTGCCCACAGCACTCCAAATCACCAGGAACTTCTGTGATACAAAGGATGCTGAAGAGGTGCCTGAAGCAAGATTTGTTCAAAAGAGTGAAATGAAGCCAGAACATAAAGTGATCTTTGAGTTTGTGAACAAGTGCCTGCTGCCTAGACAGGAGAGGAGGCACACTGCAAATTATATGGACCTTGTTCTCATGGAGTGTCTTGTGAGGGGTAAGCAGATTAATTGGCCTGCTTTCATAGTAAAACTGCTGGACAGAGTCATCAATGGTTCAAAGGCTCATGCTACTCCTTATGGATTCATTCTAACAACTGTACTGGACAGGCTGAACGTTCCTTTGAAGAAATGGGAAATGGCCTCCAGTAAGGAGCACTTTGGAATCAAGACTCTCCAGGCCTGTGACTATCTGCTAAGTGTAGCCCCTATTGAACCTGGTTCATCAGTGAAGACTCCAGTGAATAGCAAGGTTAGGGCTTTGGTTCAAGAATGTGGGACCAAAGATGCCGAGATTGCTAGGCTTCAGGCTCGTGTGGCTGAGTTGGAAGAAGAAAGGAATGGGCTGAAAGCAGAACTAGCAAAAGAGAAAGAAAAGAGTGAAGGGATGCTACAAACAATGCTCAACTTACTCCAATACCAACCCTCTAGTTCTTCAAAGCCTTATCCCTCTTTGTCCTTGTTCTGAACCAGTTCAGTTAACCCCCAGTGACCCAGATTAGGGATTTTTCTTGTTTTTGCTCATGGTTGGTTGTTTTTGTTCTTTCTTTTTGTGGACTGTCTTGTAGAAGCACTGCCTTTTCAATGACAATTTGCATTTCTCTTGTTTTATGATGATTCTGCTCTTAATAGTTATATTTGTCAAGTTTATTTTTGATTAACTAAAGCATGCTTTCACTTGCAGTTGCCCCAGTGGCCATAAGTAGTGATTAATATTCAAGGATTCACATGTTTATGCAATTTTTCGATGATGCCAAAAGGGGGAAGATATTGTGTATTGTGCTTACTATTTTTCTGAACAGTGATGTTTATGACCTAATTAAATCTGGCCCTTAATGATAAGTTAAATTTTTAAAGTGATGATATTTTGGCTGAGTTCCACAGGTTATCTGATCAGTAAAAGCATAGAGTTTGTCATCATCAAAAAGGGGGGATTTGTTGGCCCAAGATCAGTTGAAGTTTTGAAGAATGACAAATGAACTCAGTGAAGGACCAGGTCCATCGTAGGAGACACAGTTGTTATGGCCCATGCACATGAGATGCACGTGAAGAAGATAAGTCCTTGGGGATCAAGCAGCAATATCTTCTGAATATCTTCTGACCTGATCGAAAAGATTGCTTATGGGATAAGGAGAAGATGTCTCCTTATAAAAGAGAACACATCCGGATAAGGGTTGGAGTTTGGATTGGTCTAGGACTCAAACTCAATGGAGGATCAGAAATTGAGTTACAATCCAACTCTAATTACTAATTTAATAAATAACTGAGTTGTTCTCTTTTACAGGTATGCACATACGGTGAAGTTAAGCAAAATTGAGAGCAAAAGAGCAAGGCTATTTTGCAAGCAATTTATGTGAGATTGAGTGTGCACGCCTGCAGCTACTTGAACAAGATAGAAGAACCAGTTCCATTGTGTTTATTCTTATTCTAGTTCAATTGTAGTAGGTGATTTAAAACTTGTACCTTTCTAGCTTTCATAGAAGCAATTGTATTAGGTACTTTGAGTATTCAAGTTAGAGTTAACTTGAAAGTGTTGCAACAGTTGAGACTGTGTGCCACACTGGGATTAGAGTTAATCCTTATGTTTACAAGAGTTTTGTAAATGCTGTTTTTGGCTCATTGAGTTTAGTGGATGTTTGGGAAAATCCTACTGAGTAGTAGGTCATGGTTTTTTTCACCTTTTGAGCCAGGTGTTTTCCACATAAAAATCCTTGTGTTCTTTTATTTTCTGTATTTTAATTCCGCAAACAGTAGTAGTTAGAACACCTAGAAGAACCAGGTTCTTCTAGATCAAAAATTGGGTACCACACAAATCACCCTCCCCTCCCCCTCTTGTGTGGTATTGACGTTTGGAACATCACTACGGACTTCCAAATCCAAATCCGTACATGCACCTAAGTCTAAAATCATCATCCCGACCTAACGGAGCCATCAAAACTCTGATCCGAGATCGCTTACTCAAAATTTAATCCTTGGTCAACTCTTCCAACTTAAAGCTTTCGAATTGAGAATTATTCTTTCAAACCAACTCTGATCTTCCCGAAAATATAATCAAACTACACGTGCAAGTCATAATACATGAAGTGAAGCTACTCAAGGTCTCAAGCCGTCGAACGACTCACTTGAGCTCAAAACGACCGTCGGGTCGTTACAGGACGAAAAGTGGATCTACGAATAGGATCTAGTGTGATTCTTCTATGAAGGGGATGAGTGGGTGATGTGGCAAGCGGGTATTGGCACACCAAAGGTGGCAGAGATCACTGAGATGGAGATGGGGAGCTGGGCCAGGGATTTGTACCGGGTTTGGGGTGTTTGGGCTAATTAATTGGGCCATTTGATAGGGTATAAAGCTAAAGAGGGAATTGGACTCATATCTACTTAAAATTAAAATTGGTAATTTGCAAGCATAGCCCGTTATGCATTTAACCACTCTTTTATTAAAATTAATTATTAACACTTCCTTAATCATAATAATTCATAAAATACATTATTAATGGCCTATTACATGTATCTATTTTAAGCTAATACACACGCATTCGCACACGCACACACACACACACACACACACACACACACACACACACACACACATATATATATATATATATATATATATATATATATATATATATATATATGGAGAATTTTATAGATAGTTGATTAATCAATCAATTTAAAAAATAAAGGTGATTTATGAACGTACTTTCTAAAATTGTATTACTACTATAATGATAAATATACTATTGATATTAATAGCTATTTTCATTATTATTATGTAAAAATATGTGGTAAGCATATATGCATTAAATATAGAATAATATAAATAGTTATAATATACATTATTATATTATTGTTGATCAAGAAGCATGTTAAATTAATAAAATAAAAGTGAGGGCAAAAATTGGTCATCAAATAGAGTATATTTTAACTATTTGAGCGGGGGTGAAAAAAGAGTCTGCGGGCAAAGAAATTGACTTCAATATCCAATTTTTGCCCGGCTCTAGGCATATACCGCAAGTAAGAAATGTGGAATCATGCAGTTATGGCCGAATTCTTGTTTTGCATTGCTTACATACTTCGGGTTCAACGAGGATCAGGTCGTATATAATTCTAGAAAGAGAACTTTTGTTTTGCCCTAGAGTGGATTTTATGATGACACTGGGCATGCATGTTATGTATTTATCGTAGCATGAATAGAGTAGACACGGCGTGCTCAAGTTCGAGCTGCCTACATATCCCGTGTAAGGTGGAAATCAGGACGGTTGTAGTTCGGGAGTAAGGACTAGAGGAAGATTGTGTGTGCAGAGATTGCCCTAGTGTCATGTTATGGCGACACTATATGATGGAAATATCATGATTGCTCAAAATATATTCGACAAAAATTTGCAATACTTTGACACTTTGAAAATTTGTTGGCTGATCTTAGTTAGAGATCAAATCCTTGACCGTTTATGAGTTTGACGCCCTCATTAGCGATGTGCCTTAGTTTGCTGCTAAGAAATAGTTCCACGTTGTGATGCTTGGCCTACGAGAAATAAAAGCGCAAATATACCCAATGTATTATAAAGTAAGTGTGTTAGGGCATAATGTATAAACAATGTATGTAAAAAGAGAATGCACAGTTGCCGGCAAGCCTTTATTAGGGTGGGAATTCTACAGGTAATGTGATGTTTGACTCTGATGCCTCCGAAATGTGGAGCATTATTTGGGAATTTTTGGGGGAATGGGTTGAGTTTGAAGTCTTCGAGTGTCAGAGTGTTTGACTTTGAATCTCCACATAACGGAGTGTTTGACTTTGAATTTTCCAAATGACGGAGTGTTTGAGTTTAAATTTTTGAGTGACGGATTGTTTGAATTTGAAGTAAGCGAAAGCATAGATGCATATGTACGGTGCATAATAAACACGTCATAACATTCAAAGTAAAGTAAGGATAAAAGCATGCCCAAGAATACTCCTAACTGCGAGCCATTACTTGGGTTTGAACTCTCCGATTAGTGGAGTCAGCGACATAGTTCTATGATGATCTAACTTTGAAATATCCGATTGGTGGAGTGAATTTTTGGTTGCATAAAAAATTTCAATTGGTAATTCATATGACACCGCTGGATAATGGACTCCGATTGGTAGAGCGGACCAGGCGACAACACAATAAGCTATGATTGCCAGGGCGAACATCGCGATTTGTACAATGAGCTCTAATTGGTGGAGCTAATGGTGCAACTATGCAATAAACCTTGATAGGAAGAACGGATGGTGCAATAACAATGGGCTCCTACTGGCGGAGCAAATGGTGTGATCTGTACAATGAACTCCGATTGGTGGGAATTATCATATGACTAAAGTCGCTCGTCATGTGCTGAAGGAATCCTCCTTCTTTGCAACTAAGTCGATCGTCTTGTGCTGAAGGAATCCTCCTTCTTTGCAACTAACTCCAACTCTTGATCACGACGGTACCTGCAATATTAAGAGTGGGTACTTTAACTTGATGAGACTGGGACGAATGCCATATGGACTAGATGAGAGTTTGAAGGCTCATGAAGTTGGTGAATCAAGAGGCGCCTCTGATCCAGACTACAAGTTTGACTGAGTGTTATCAATCATCCTATCATTTCTGCGCTCAAAGAAAGATTCTTAGTTTGGGGGGAGGGGGGCTTGATCTGTCTTGATTGCAAACTTAGCCTTGTCTTTTTTATCCCTTTGGCGCTTCCTTCTAACTGTGGTGATTGGCTGCAAGCCTTAGTAAGTCGAACAATAGGAAATGTTTAAAACATGGTTTTTAAAATTCATATATATAGTATTATTTGTATGGTTTATAATAACTTCATCTTTCCGGGTTATGACATATTTGGAAACCCTTCGAACTTTTCCATTTTGACGACCGTATCAGAGCAACAATCTTTGCTGATGACGCTTTCTTCAAATCTCTCCCGGATGGCGAAGATGTTTGATGACGAGATTGCCTCCTAATATAAACAATACATTATGAATGATAGGTTTTTATAGGGTATTGATCGAACCGTTTCAAGTTGCCTACATATCCTAAAAAATCAGGTCTGAAAGAAGTTCAAGGGTACAAATGGAGAAAAAGTTGAAATGACCGAGCCTAACTCAGGCTTCATACATATCCAAATGGAATCAGGTCAAAACATAGTTCGACTACATTAGGGGAAAAATGGGTATGTAAAATGATATGGTCGAGTCTGACTCAGCTGCCTACGTATCCAAACAGAATCAGGTTAAAATGTAGTTCGATTACAATAAGTGACCAAATCTGATGTGGATTGCCTACGTATCCCACCGAGGGAAATTAGGTCACGGCATAGTTCCTAGTACATGGAAATTATTTTTTAGATTTTCTAGTAAAATGGGACCGGACCCTACGTGGGTTGACTACGTATCCCAACGTAGGAATTCAAATTATATGGAATGTAACAAATTCTAACTTGATTATCATCAAACATAATACTTCTTGACTGTATTTGAATTGATGCGCTTTATACTCACTTTGCCATCCGTTTTTTCTAGAATCAATGCTCCTCCTGAAAGTACCCAATGGACCACATACGGACCTTACCAATTTGGCAAGAACTTCCCGTTAGCTTTGTCTTGATAGGGAAATATCTTCTTTAGCACCAACTATCGTGGTACAAACTACCAAGGTTTCACTTTCTTGATGAATGCCTTGGTCATCCTATTCTTATAAAGCGGTCCATGACAGACTGCGTCCATTCTCTGCTCATCAATAAGCATTAATTATTCCTTCCTGATGTATATCCACCCTGTATCATTCAGCCTAGTCTCCTTAATAATCCTCAAAGAAGGTATTTCGACCTCTGCGGGTATTACCTCTTCTGTACTATATACAAACATGTATGGCGTTGCTCCGGTAGATGTTCCCATCGTAGTGCTATAACCAAGTAATACAAATGGTAGTTTCTCATGCCATTGTCTGTGGTTGTCTACTATCTTTTGCAATATCCTCTTGATGTTATTATTGGCTGCTTCCACTGGTCCATTCATCTGCGATCTGTATGCCGTGGAATTGCGATGAGCGATCCTAAAGTTTTCAAAAATTTCCCTCATGAGGTCGTTATTAAGGTTGGCTTCACTATCGATCATGATTGACTCTGCGATCCGGATCGGCAGACTATGTTGCTACGGATGAAATCTACTTCCACGTTCTTTGTAACAGCTATGTAAGTTGATGATTTGACCCATTTAGTGAAATAATCAATGGCCACCAAAATAAATTGATGTCCATTTGACGTGGCTGTCTATGGGTCCGATCACATCCATGCCCTAAGATTTGAACAGCCAAGGAGAACCCATCACATTGAGCTTGTTTGGCGGAACTCGAATGAAATCCCCGTGAATTTGACACTGATGACACTTCTGCACATAGCGAATGCTATCTCCTTCTATAGTCATCCAAGTATATCCTGCCCTCAGAATCTTCTTAGCTAAAGTTAACCCATTCATATAAGGTCCACACGTCCCTGCATGTATTTCTTCCAACAACCTTATTTCTTTCGCAACATTGACACATCTTAATAGACCCAAATCTAGAGTCCTCTGGTATAAGACTTTCCCGTTAAGAAAGAAGTGATTTTCCAATCTCCTTAGTGCCCGCTTCTGAGTGTTAATGGCATTCTCTAGATACTCGCTTGTTTGAAGGAACCTTTTGATGTCATAATACCAAGGTTTACAATATGGTTCTTCATCTACATGAAAATAATGTGCATGTTGGTCTCGGATCACTACCTCGATGGGGTCAATATAATTCATGTGTGGATGTTGAATCATGGATGATAATGTTGCGAGAGCGTCGGTGAATTCATTCTATATCCGGGGAACATGCTTGAATTCAATCTTGGTGAACTTCTTGCACAATTCTTTCATATAATGTAGGTACGGAAGGATATCTACATTCTTGGCAGTCCACTCTCCTTAGACATGGTGTATTAACAGAACGGAGTCTTTTATGACCATAAGTTCTTTTATGTTCATATCAACCGCCATCCTGATCCCAAGGATGCATGTTTCATACTTTTCCATATTGTTCGTAATGAGAACCTTATGTTGGTCGAAGTCGGATAATGTTGCCCCGATTCGGAGACCAAAATTGCACTGATTCCCACTCCCTTGAAATTTGCAGCTCCATTGAAGAACATCCTCCATCCTGGGTAAGGTTCCAAAATATTCTCTCCCGCGAATAGTACCTCTTCGTATGGGAAATAGGTGGTAAGTGGCTTGAACTATTTGTCTACTGGGTTCTCTGCGAGGTGATCATCCGAGCATGTCCTTTAATGGCCTTCTACTTCACATACACAACGTCGAATTCATTTAGAAGGATTTGCCACTTTTCCAGTAGGCATCGATTTTTGGAAAATGTACTTGAGCGGATCCATCCTAGAGATCAAATATATGGTGTATGCTGACAGAAAGTGTCTTAATATCTGGGCGATCCAAGTTAAAGCACAACAAGTTCATTCCAACAAGGTGTATATGTCTTTATACGACGTGAATTTCTTACTCAGATAGTAAATGGCTTGCTCCTTCTTTCCTGTATCGTCATGTAGCCTAACTAGCATCGAAATGCATTATCCAATATGGATAGATATAGCAACAATGACTTTCCTGGTTCGGGAGGGACCAACACTGGTGGGCTAGACAAGTACTCCTTGATTATGTTAAAAGCCTTTTGGCGCTCCTCTGTCCATTTCGTGGCGACGTCTTTCTTCAGTAGCTTGAAATTTGGTTTGCAGATCATCGTTGATTGGGCTATGAATCAGCTGATGTAGTTCAATCTTTTAATGAAACTCATCACGTCCTTCTTACTTTCAAGAGGAGGCACATCCTGATGGCCTAGATCTTTGAAGGGTCCAACTCTACTCATTTCCCGCTGACAATGAAACCCAATAATTTCTAGGCAGGAACTCCAAATGCATATTTTGTAGGGTTCAACTTCGAATTGTACCTTCGCAACTGGTTGATGAAGGTCGCTTAAATAGTTCGCACCCTTGCGTGACTTGATGATGACATCGTCCACGTATACCTCAATTTCCTTGTGGATCATGTTGTGTAAAAGAGTAGTTGTAGCCCTCATATAGGTGGCGCCAGCATTCTTGAGGCTGAATGTTATGACTCTATAACAATAGACTTCCCATGGTGTGGTAAATGCTCTCTTCTCTACACCCTCCTCATGTATTAAGATCTGGTGGTACCTAGAAATGCCATCCACAAATGACTGTAAATCATGCTTAGCACAGTTATCAATGAAGATCTGGATGTTTTGTAGAGGGAATTCATCTTTGGGACTAGCTTTGTTGAGGTCTCGGTAGTCCACACATATTTTGATTTTCCCATCCTTCTTTGGCACCGGTACTATGTTGGCCAACCAGGTGGGTTAGTTCATGGCCCTTACTAATTTGGCCTCAATTTGCTTGGTGACATCTTTTTTGATCCTCAGTCTTAAATCAGACTTGAAGTTTCTTGGTTTTTCCTTGACTGATGGTCTGGTAGGAACGGTAGGCAGTCGATGCGAGATGATATCAGTACTTAGTCTGCGCATGTCGTCATACGACAAAGTGAACACAATAAGGAAACAACTTTAGATTTACATAAGTCTCTTTAGAGTGTGTGGCTCGGGTGTGCTATTTTTGGGTACTTAAGAGGGAATGCAGTGGCTTATGGGCCTTAGGGAGACGTGGTTTCATGTTAGGATCTCTTGCGGTGAGCTTTGGGTAAGGATTGTGGTGTATAGGCAAGGAGAAGTGTTAACTTGAAGACAATTCGGAAGGAAATCGAAGAAATATGACAGCTTAGTAGTAGGTTGGATCAGTATGGTAATGGATATAATCGGTTCTTTTGGTTCTTACGAGGTGGTGAGGCTTTGCTAGTGTTTCGTGACAATACTCTCAGGTTTGGCGAACTGCGGGACTTGGTTGAGTTAGAGGGATTCAATTCTGATGGCTTGGTCTTGTGCTAATGGGTTTCTCGATGATATCTACCACTGCTTGAGACAGATGTCCTCTACCAGCATGAGGGGTATGTCGCGTGCTGTGATTTTCTCTTGGATGGGAGTCAAGTGGGAGGTTTATGGATGATGAAAATATATACACTTCTTGTGATTTAGAGTCAATAATGGGATTATCGTGTCTTCATATGTTGGCAAAATAGATGTGGTGCGACGTGTGGGATTGAGATTTACATACGCAAGCTTGTAGTTTAGTTTCGAAAGGGAGGTCATGAGTTTTAGACGGCACAAACGGTTTCAGAAGTATAGAAGAATACTGGTACTATTCAGTATCACCTGAGATGAGAGTGTATTTCAGAAAAGCGCACTGTATTTTAACTTGCAAATGCTTGACTGGTATTGCGGTAATTGCCTAATTGACCGACAGTTGATGTTCAAATTTTGCTATGTGGCACGGAAGAATTAAAGAAGTATTTTTTGTGAGATGGTTGTGCATGAGAGATTGTGTCAGCCATTTGGGTGTTCGAGTTGGGATCAGTTATGGAGATTTTTAAATTCTTGTGATTTGGAGACCAGGAGTTTCAGAGGTGGACTATTTCTTGGTTGTGGGCTAATAAAGATTGGACAGAGTTAGACAGTTGATGGCATGTGTTATGGGTAGGTTTCAGTGGATCTTTGGGAAGGTTATTTACTCATTTAGGGAGGAACGAAATCGATTTGGAAACCATTGGTAGGCCTAACGAGAATGTGTATTCTACATTAGGTCGGATTTGTTTACTCAGCATAGGTATTATTGAAGGATGTGTCATCGGTTAGAGTTGATATTATTCATGTCTGGTATGTTTTGCATGTTACACTCCTATGCTATGATGGGTTGTGTGACTATTGACTGTTTACACACATTATAAGGTTCTGTTTGGGACTTTGGTCAAATTCGAGCGAGGTGGCTCTTGGGATGTTGAATTGGTGATTGCATGTTAGTTATGGTCTTCTTGTTTGTGGTATATTGTGTAAATCGTTCCTTCATGATTATGATCATGAACTTCGCATATTTGTTGTTGATATTCATATGGTTGTTGATTATGAGCATCATGACTCGAGGTATTCTATGTGGGCTGGTGTTTGGAGTGAGTCACGCATCGCAGCGAACTTATGATGGGATATGATCCATTGTGCTCATTTCGTGTGTTTTGTTTCTCCTTTGTGAGATGGGTTCCTGGCATTGCGTCTTGTGGTGATATATTTTGAGATTTTAGTGTGGTTCTTTCATTTGATCCTCTTTCCCCTTAGTGGGTTCATTTGAGTTGTCACTTGTTAGGTGCACGGATTGCACGATATGTGGCTCGAGGTGGTGATGGTGTGGCACGTTGGCCAACCAGCTTGTACCTTATGAGATGAGGTTATTGGACCTGGAATGAGTGCTATCAGATTTGATTAAGGTATGTTTGGAGGAATAACGTCTCTAGTCATCTCAGAATTTAGCTATGGTTCTTATCGGGCGAGAGAGCTCCACGACTCGTTGATCTGATGAGTGGTTAGGAGTATATGCGTGTCTCTTTCATCATTGGAAGTGTACGAAGGTTCCGAACTAAGTTTTAATTGTTGAGATTATTATCGGTAACGGATTTGTTATTAAGCATCTATTATGGTCGGAATCTATTGCTATGAGTATTTTAGTTATGTGGTATATCATGTGATTACATTTCTGGTTTATAACTATGGCTTGATATAGCTTGTTCAGACTTATACAATGTATAGATGTGAGAATCGGGTCTTGTAACGGATTCCAGATATTGGAGATTTGATTCTAAGGTTGTGGGCTTTAGTTAAAGTAAGAATTTTCAGCTAGGTTGTGCGGTCAAGCTTATATGGATTGGGGTGATGTGGGATCACCCAGTGGTATGTGTACGGGGAGGTAATACGGCAATTTAATGGCTTTCGAACGACTCTTGGCACGTTCGAGGACGAACATTTGTTTAAGTGGGGGAGAAGGTAACAACCCGACCGGTCGTTTTGAGCATTTGCATTCGATTCAGTATTTTCAGGTTATGAGTAGCATCGTATGATGTATTACGACTTGCATGTATCATCGGTTTTGATTTTTGAATGGTTCGAAATTGATTTGGAAGAATGATCCTCAATTTGGAAGCTTTAAGTTGGAAGAGTTGACCAAGTTTGACTTTTGTGCATTTGACCTCGGATCAAAGTTTTTATAGTTCTATTAGGTTCGGATGGTGATTTTGGACTTGGGCATATGCTCGAATTTGCATTTGGATGTTCTAGAAGGCTTTTGGCACTATTAGGTAAAAGTTGGCAATTTGAAGGTTTGGAATGTTCATAAGTTTGACCGGGAGTGACTTTGATGTTATCAGGTTCATATTGTTGTTCTGAGAGTTGATTTGGTTTGTTATGTCATTTGGAACTTGTGTGCAAAATTTGAGGTCATTCTGAATTGATTTGATATGAGCCGGCGCGAGTCTTGGAAGTTGAAAGCTCATTAAGTTTGATTCGAGCAGCGATTCGTGGTTTTGATGTTATTAGGTGTGATTTGAGGCCTTGAGTAGGCCTTTGTTATGTTTTGGGGCTTGTTGGTTATGATGACCCGATAGGTCATCTTATGTTTTAGAACCAAATTCTGTTCTTTAAAGCCTTAAACACCTTATCTTAGCCCTCCTCGATTTTCGTGCACAGTCCGGGTTTTTTCCGAAAAGCTTTTATGTTAAAAATTGAGAAAAATATTAAAAAAATTGCCTCAAAATCCATTTGAGTTGACTTCGGTCAACGTTTTGAGCAAACGGACCCGGATTCGTGCTTTGACGGTCACGGTGGGTCCATATCGTGCTTTGACTGTCCCCTTGGATCGGGAACACTAACATACCCAAGAAGCAAACGATGAACACAAAAACCCTCCGGTGGTTCCATCCCAAGGAAGTAATGGAGAATTCGTCGTCAAAAATGCGATAAGCTCTGTCGTGACCGTATCGTTCATAGAGGAAGTCGAAGGGTATGTAGGAATTTTTCAGGCACTCCAAGTCATCATTCTTCTTCAATCCCATCATTTTCAGAAACCCCCTAGTCGAGCCATTTTCTGGCGCCAATAAACCTGGACTGTCCCAAGGTAGCCCAGCGAATCCCCCTATATCTTTCAAGAGAGGGGTCATTTCTATATTTCCAAAGCGAAACACGGCTCTTTCTTTGTCCCAAAACATTGTAGTAGCTTCGATTAACATGTTGTCTGGCTGAAGGTTCAATAAAGAATGAAAATTTCCCAAGACCCTTTTCACATGATTCTTATCACTTGACGGACGATCCTCCCACCAATCTAGCAATAATGGTGGTATGATGCAGACCATGCCGAACCGGGGGACTTCGTGCCTCATTTTTTGCAAAACAAATATGGTTAGGCCCTTTCCCTCTCGAGATCCAACTATTTATACAACAATGATTAGCATATTGGCACTTATTTCTCCAAATTAATGCACACAATCGTGGTTGCGTCCGTTGGGATTATGGAAAACCCGATAGACTTTTGGACGAGGCTTGTCTTAAAGGGTTATTATGTGGACAACATATTAACCCAGCTAGGTTTGACCATGATGCATGTACAATTAATCAGAGTAAGGTTTCTAGAGAGGTCTAGACTGGTACCCTCAAGCGGACAACTTGAGGGGGAAAGGCACGGAACCATCGACTGCACCGCTGATCGACTAGTTTTACCGCAAATACGTCTTTCCGGATTTAAAGCGTGATATAGGAATGGCGCAAACACTCATCAAGCGTTGCTATGGGATTGATCACGCACGAGTGGAATATGATGTTGAGCATGATTTATGCAACAATAAATAGCATGTTGTCACGTATTTGCACGTTAAAAGAATGATAAATACAGTATTTAATAATTGAAAGACGTTTTTAAAAAAAAAATAAAGAGACAAGTCAGTTTCTGAAATAAAGGAAATCATAAATGCTTGAAAAATAGGTAATTAAATTCAAATAAGGGGAAAGGGAAAGGGTGCACATGTATCAACAGAATAAAGCATGTTCAAGACTAATTCACAAAAATAAGTTTGTTATGGTAAGAGCCTAAAAATAATCCCCAGCGAAGTCACCATGCTGCCGCGCCCCCTTTTTCCTCGCGGAGTCCGGGTTTCGACATTCTTTGGGACAACTCATTTCCTTTTGGGAATTGGGTATGAAATTTGAAGAGTCGCCACCTAACGGATTTAAGGTGCGTTAGGGCACCTAATTTACAGATAACTCATAAACCGGTTTACATTACCAGAGATTGGGTAAGGGCTCGAAATAACGAAAGGAAGGTGTTAGGCACCCCTCGAGGTCCACAACAGTGGGTCCCGGCCAAACACAATTTAAGTGAATTAGTCATATAAGCAAGCAAAGCAATTTAGACAAATAGATATTATTTAAACGGGAATAAAGGGGGTCCTAGGTTTATTAGCCTATAGGATCACTTATGTGCAATACTTGGTAATCGTCCCCAAGTTAGGGTGCTACACATAGCATTAGCGAACAGGTCATCATCTCCTTTACTACCCGATTAACCTCCCCTTAATTATTGTTACCTAAGCGTTCTAATAGTATCCAATACGTACGCTATGCGTGCATTACCCGTCCCTTGCCTGTGGCCCTGGAGGTGTTTAGGACCTCTATTTAAGGAGGTTCTAGACTTACTTATATTGTTTTAAAAGGAGAAAACTAAGCGACAAACAAAAGTCAAGTAGGACTATCACACAAAGATGCAATTAAGGGCTCATATTTACCTCCACAAATAAACAAACAATTGCACGCCTTAAACAAACAGTTTTAAACGATTTAAAGTCCTATAGTAGGATATATAGATGAACACAAAATATGCAGCAATTTCCTTAAGGCGGGGCAGTAAATACCTAATCAGTTTGCCTACTGATTTTATTACTTCCTGAATCTGGACAGGTTTTACGCAGCAGGAAAATAGCAATTTTAAACCCATAATCCAATTAACTTACAAGATCGCCTAAGTGATAGCCGAATAGAATTTTATAAACCTGATGTCTGAGCTATAAACAGTTACTGATTTTAGAGGATTGATTTTATCTTTTAGACCCTATAGGCATGACATCTAAGTGTAGAAAAATTCTGAAAATTCCTATTGACATGGTATCTAAATGCAGAAGTAGTTCTGAAATTTCCTATAAACATGATATCTAGGTGCAGAAGTGATTTAAAACTTTATAATCGGGGTTTTGAAAATGCAGAACTGATTTGTAAACTTTGCAGGCATGTATTTAAATGCAGAAAATTAATTTGACAACCTTATAGGCATGATATCTAAATGCAGGAACTGATTTAAAACCTTATAGGCGTGGTATCTAAATGCAGGAACTAATTTTAACACTTATTTGCATGAATGACTAACTGTCAAAACTGATTTCTATATGTGTTTCCTATAGGCATGATTTCTAGGCGAGTAAAATATTAATCAATTGCCAAGCGGACTCAACAAGGAAATTCCTAGAAACATGATTTCTAATGCACACACGAAGGTTTTGGAGACATGATTATCGATGCAAAATTGAGAAACGACTTAGAAGCAGGTTTTCTAATGATGCGAAGGAGGACACTTCAGGATTTAAAGAATTAGATGAGTCCTATAGGCATGGTTTCTAATGCACATAAGTAAACTAACATCGCAACAACCTATAGGCATGATTTCTACCTGTTCCCAACAAAGACATATATAAGAATCCCTCCCAGTTTTACTAATAACCCCAATATTTGTTTTACAAGGAATTATTATTACAAACTAAATATAAATGAATTACAAAATAAAATTGCTATACTATAGGGAGCCTGGATAGGCCCAAAAGTAAACCTGGAAGCCAGGCCTTAAACCAAGTCTGAAACATGCCAATATTCTCATAGTACACCCAATGATCTTCTGGTGCATCAAAGTTCCCAAGGGCCTCAGGGACCCCGGGCAATACTCGCACCGTAAAACCTTTTAAAGAAGCAGTTTTGTGAGCAAGTTTTGGGAAAGCCAGCCCCAGTGTGTCAGAGTTCTGAGGAGTCTCATGAACTCTTAGGCAGTGCTCACACTGGAGGGGCAGGACCCTAGATATTCTTAGAGTAGGAGTTCAAAATAGGAAGTGGTTTTAAGAAAACAGTTTGGATTTTCTGGAGTAATTAGGAACAAACAGAGTCATTTCAACACTTGGAATTCAAACAAAGATTCCAACAATCAAACAGTAGACAGAAACAGGATCACAACCACTTCAAACAAAGTTTCACATTGCCTAGATTCGACTTAGTTCATTAATTACTACTAGATGGGCATATGGACATGTATTAAACAAAGAACAGCAGGTTGGGATCAGATTGCCATTCAGACAGCCATGTAGTAAGGTAGCAGAAGTTGGAGGCATAGAAATAATGAACTAATCATGAACATTCTAGGGGGTGAACACTTAAAATTGGACAGAAAGTATGCTAGTTGAGAAACAAGTAGACACGGGTCTAATTACATAGAAGCAAGTATGTAGGCATGCTGAAAATAAGAAACACATAAGCCTAATTTAAATAGAAGTAGACATGCTGATTAGGATCAATGAACATGAAGCACATGGATCTAATTAGATAGAAGTAGGCATGCTGATAACAAGGAGCACACAGATTTAATCACATAGAAGTAGACATGCTGAAAGCAGGGAGCACACATAGTTAATTACATAGAAGTTTGAATGATAGCAGAAGTGGACACATACCAGTTAAGAGATAGCAACAGGAAAGTGAAGCAAACGGGATCCAAAGGTCTATCCTTGGCTTTCAACCGGCTAGACAGTGCAAGAAACAAGGAATAGGAAGATTGTGATGGAGAATGTGTGTGAATAAGAGCGAGAACTTTTGTGTGTTTCTCTATGTATGTGTGCGTGTGTGTTTAAAAACAAAGTGCGGCTTATATAGCATTGAGTAGAGTAAAGCAAATAAGGTAAAGGAGGCTAAGAGTTCACAAATAAGGCAAAGAGAACAATTAGTCAATCAATTAGGCTTAACAGGACCAATCAATAGGGAGAATCATGGAGTTATCTACGGAATTGAAGTCCAAATAAGGTAGGTAATCAATTAGAGTCCGAACAACCAAAATTCCGGCCAGTAGCAAGGGCAATTAGTCACACAAATAAGGTAAATTAGAGATCATTTGGGGTTGGTAAAACAATTAACTCCCTAAATTACGCTTAGTAAGAGTAATTAAGGCAAGTAGTGTCAATTAGGAGTCCTAAAATAAGGAAAGTGGACAAAAATTACAGGAAGTAACCATCTCAGCAAAACAAAGCAATTTCGAACCCTAGATAGTCAGATAATCAACCAATTACTCAAGGAATAACGGGAAAATATTGAAGTAAACAATGAAATAATTAATCAAATTAAAGACTGGAATATAGTCATGAAAGAATCAGTAGAAAAGATAATAAAAACATAGGAACTCTAGAAAAGTTTTGCAGAAACAAAACGAAGTGAAACCCTAGTTCTTAGAAAATATTAGAATTGATTAATAATTAGGAAAACAGAAGATTTTTAAAGAAAACTATCGTATAAACTCAGAATCGTTTCAGAACTACAAGGATATAAACAGATTCAAATTGCAAGAGATGAGGGTTTTGAGAAAAGGGGACGAGGTGAGGGAAAAATCTAACCATAGCCACAAAAATAACAAATACTCACAAATATTGATGAGTACAAGGTAGGTTCATAAGAAAACGAAAAGTCTAGGTCGACTCTGAGTCGAATCTCTTCGAGATTCCCTCAGATAACAGCAAAAATCGAACAACCAGTAGAGGTAGTAGGCCAGATAGGGTAGCAAATCACCAGATAATCCCATATCTCGTCATGGATCGAAGGAGTTTGGGGGATTTCGGGGTGACGGCTCTCTAAGGTTAGGGTTAGTTTCAGAGAGAACGGAGAAGAAGAGGGAAACATGAGCGGCGGGTTTAGACAAATGACTAGGGTTAGGGGGTAGTTGGTGTAATTAAAAAAGGCAATTGATCCTGGACCGTTGATCTTTTAAGTTCAACGGCCATGATTCGATCTGAGGGTTAGGCCGGTTAAAAAATGGGTCAGGGTATTTGGGCTGTAAATTTAATTGGGCTGTGGTAAAATTTGGACTAGGTCCAAAATTAAAACAAAACTAAAGAGGCTATTTGATAAATACCCAATTAATTTGATAAATAATTTATAAAATATCCAATAAATGACAAAAAATGCTATTTATGCACAAAAATGATTTAAAATAATTACTTGATATTATAAAAATACAAAATGTCATTTTTTGTATAGATAAGATAATTATGCATACATATGGGCTATTATTGCAAATTGTGCAATTATAGTCTTAAAAATGCAAATGTAATTATAAAAAATATAATTAAAATATTTGAACACTTATATGGGTATAAATGATGAATTTAGATGATTGAATCGTCATAAAGTAATATGAGAGATAATATTTGAATATTTATATAATTAAAAATGCAGAAATAAATTAATTTAAGGCATTTAAAAATTATAGAAAAATTGTAAAAACACCTGTGCATGTTTGTGAATGCATGTGCAATATTTTGAAAGTATGTATGCATATTTAAAAATATATGAGGGAAAAATTGGGTATCAACAGCTTTCCCTCTTTACCCGGGAAGGATGAAAGAGTTTTCGGGTGAAGAAATGATGATCGATATTGACCGAATGGGATGCATTAAAAAATAGAGGCCGAACCCTGGTTTCTGAGCTGCCTACATATCCCTGGTTTTACAGGAATCAGGCCATGTGTACTTCTGGACCCAACGATGAATGAGGCTGATGGTGTTGTTATAGGAATGGTAGCAGGTTCCGGAAAGACTCCTTCTTTGGGAAGGATAGTATCATATAGGTTTATGATGAGTTATGAAGATGAATCTGAACTGTAACGGATGTATCATAGGGCAGATATTGGAATGGTGAGTAATTGATGGGGTCGATTACGTTTGAAATAATTGTAAGGCACAAATGGAGATCGGAAGGGTATAAATGGAAACCGGAGCGAAGGTTGCTCCTATTTGAAGAATGGTTACCTCCTGGATTACCTGCAAAACTTAAGATACAATGCATGTAAGTATATAGATTACTGCTGTGAGGCCCCGTAAAATTTTTGGCTCAAAACCTAGTATCTTGTGGTGTCAACTCCGAATATGTGTTAGGAATGCGTAGCTCGCCGCGGTTCGGACCCTTGGTATTGATCTAAGTTTGAAAAAAAATCAAAAGAATCATTTCCCAGAAAAATGCCATTGTGCGGTCAAGAATACGGTCGCAGATCTGGTATGCGGACCGCATTCCTATCGCATAGTGAAGCTGTGGTTTGGTTAAACTTGAGGTCAAGATGCAGTCCAAGATGCGGCCGCATAATTGATATGCGGGCCGCATTTCTACCGCAGAGTGGAACAGAAGAGCTGTCAAAATTAATGTTGAAAATGCGGTCTATTATGCGATCGCATAACCAATATGCGGACCGCATAATCGTCGCATAAGTTCCTCAGGGATTTGTGAAGGTCAGTTCTGCGGTGCACAATGCGACCGCATAACAGGAATGCGGACCGCATTCTTGTCGCAGACCCAAACAGACCCCTCAGAGTTTTGGGGGCACTTCTGCGATCGCATCTGCGGACCGCATATCGGTTCTGCGATCGCAGAATGCGACCGCAGATCTTTCTCGGCTTCTATTTTTCTAAATTTTTAAACCCGACCCCTTTTGTAATAAAACACCCAACCCCTCATTCTTTAACGATCTTCTGCACAAAATAAGAGAGAGGAAGAGAGGGTCTTGAGAGAGAAAGTCATCTCCTCCAAAATTTGATTCTTCAAAACTATCCGGGCCGGGAAACCTCAAGCTTATCTTCATCCCCTTTCTCTTGCAGGTAAAATCCCTAACCCTTTTCATTGAATTTCAGGTTTAATCCAAGGGGGGGAGTCTCATGCATTAGTTCTTGAAAATAATAGCTAAAATTGTGCATGCATGTTTATTAAAACCTAAAACCTAGTAGGAGTAATTGGGTGGGAGCAAAGACTTATACAAAGAAGGGGTTGATAACCTAAGTATGTTCGGGTAGTGATTTTGAACCTTGAATTCTAAGTTACGAGTATTAATTTGTGCACTACATTGCCGTTGCTAGATTTTTGGTGAATTGGAAGTAGAAATTAAAAAGGGATTCAACTCCAGGTATGTATGGCTAACTTTAACCTTTGTAAAATCGCCATGCTTGGTGTCCAAATACTTGGTATGTGATATCTTCATGGATTAGTTGTGAAGTTAAACTCTTGTGAGTAGTATGTGTTTTCTTGTGTAAACCGTTTGTGAATTCATGTCAATGTTGTGCCTTAAACATTGTTGGTCAAGACGTCCGATATGCTTGTGCAAGTAAATGGCAATAAACCAAGTTGTAATTGCGAATGTGTTAGGTGGTAAGAACTGTGGAATAAATGATGGAAAGGAATCGAAATTGGTGATATTGAAATAACTGTGGTAACATCCTTTGTGCCTAGCTGTGAAAAATTATTGCTGTGATTTAAATGGTACAACGGGCTGTTGAAAAAAAAATGGAAATGGCATTGATAGTCATATAAGCTCTGTGTGAGTTGTGTTGTTGTTCTTTGAGATGTGTTGCTGTTGCTATTGGGATTTGTTGTTGTTATTTCTGAAACTTGTTGGTGTTCTCCTTGTAAATTGTTGTTGTTGTGCTATTGTTTGTGAAATGTGATTGCTCGGTGGGATTGGGTTGCGCGCCGCAACACGAAGTAATAAGGTGTGGGTTGTGGTGATAAGGGTGGCCGAGGTAATAAGGGTGGCCGAGGTAATAAGGATGGAAAGTGATCGATATCACTATTGAAATGAAACATGAGAACATTGTGGAATTGAAAGTGTGGAAATGATGATGGGGAAAAGGAGAGACTGTCAACTTGTTTGCCTTGATTGTTTTTCCTTGTGTGTATTCAATTGTTGTTTCCCTCTATTGTTGTTATTCGTGTATGGTTTGAGGTTGCTCAGGGTAAAGTTTGTTATACATACCAGTACAATTCAAATGTACTGACGTCCCTTTCGCTGGGGGCGCTACATTCGTGTTATGATTGTAGGTGGATCCGTAGCAGGTACTCCAGTCCACCGATCGTAGCTCCCCTTCGTCTTCCATCAGCTTTCTGGTGAGCCCCCTTCCTCTCGGGGCCCTGCGTGGCTTAGGCCGCTTGTTTTCGGAGTCTTATTTTTGGATTTTGTATAAGGTATAGCCGGAGCCTTGTTACCAGCAAATACTATATTATCCTGTTGTACTTTTAGAAACTCCGTAGGCAGTAGATGTGGGTTAAGAACTTGTGTAAGGCTATGTTCATATGTTGGGCAAAGAACTTGTAATTTCATTAACTATTAAGTACGCATGTATGTTCTGAAAAAGAATGTTCTAACTTAACTATAAGGCTAATTCTTGGAATATTGAGTATGGAAAACATGGGGCAACACGTGGGTTAGGAAAGGCACCCAGGTCCGCTTGACCGGGGCTACCCGGTCGGGCGCCGGTCATGTCCCTCGAATTCGGGGTGTGACAAACTTGGTATCAGAGCCTAAGGTTAAAGGAATCCTAGGATGTCTCGGAGCCGTGTCTAGTAGAGCCCTACTTATCGGTGTGAAGTCGACCACATCTATAAGTGGGGGGCTGCATGGACATTTAGGAAAATTTCCCACTTCCTTGTTATTCTGTGTCGTGCGGTGAAGTGAAATGTGAAAGTATCTATATCTAACTCGTGCTTTGTTCCGGACTTTTTCAGTAATGGCACCTAAGAAGAGAGCTAGACTCGGCCTCGGGGCCAATGCCACCCCGAGAGAGGCTATGAATCATGTACCTGATGCCGTGGGTGAGAGTGACTCCCCAGCCTTGAACCTACCTGGCCCGTCTGTCCTAGACCAGAGTGTTCCTGTTCCTACAGCGGCAGAGGGTGCCACCATCCCTCCCACCGATATTCCTGATTCTGGCACCGTCCCAGCTCCTGGTCCCGAGGTTTCTGATGTGGACCTTAGAGAAGCCATCCACATGTTGACCCAGTTAGTGGCCGCTCAGGCCCAGAGATCTCAGGATGCTCCTACATCCTCTAGCGGACAGGGAGATTCTACCAGCTCCAGAGTTAACCAGTTTTTGCGGTTAGCCCCTCCAGAGTTCTCAGGCGCAGACCCAGAGGCCGATCCGCAGGAATTTCTTGATGAAACGTATAAGACCCTCCGACTGATGAAAGCTTCAGAGACAGAGGGAGTTGAATTGGCATCATACAGGTTGAGGGGAGCAGCGTATTCATGGTTCGAGATGTGGGAGGACTCCCGTGGGGAGGGAGGACCTCCGACCAGATGGGATGAGTTTCTAGATGCGTTCATGGACCAGTTCTTGCCTGCTGAGACAATAGCAGCCCGTGCTACGGTGTTTGAGACCCTCAAGCAGGGCAGTATGAGTGTTTGGGAGTACCACATGGAGTTCGAGAGATTGGCCAAGTATGCTCCACAGTTAGTGTCAACCATGGCAGCTAGAGTTCGGCGATTTTTTCAGGGCCTTAGTCCCTTGGTAGTAAATGAGGCTGCTACAGCGGCCTTACACTCAGATATGAACTATGGAAAGATTGTGGGATTCACTCAGGCCACAGAGGCTAGGAAGTTGAAGATTCGGGCGGAAAGGGAGAATAGCAACAGGGCCCGGTCAGCAGGTCACTCAGGGAGATCAGCTCAGGGGAGAGGGTCGTCAGGGCCGTCCCAGTCATATGCTCAGTCCTCAGCGCGCGCACCATCATCTCTGCACAGTTATCAGTAGAACAGCCGCATGAGACCAGGCTCAGACAGTAGGAGACCCCATCAGTCCGGTCGTGCAGGAGGGAGACCACAGCAGCAGGGGAGGGCTCCATGCCCCAAGTGTGGGAGATTTCATACAGAGACTTGCTACTTGGATATCCCGGTGTGTTTCAGATGCGGGGTGAGAGGTCATATTCAGCGAAACTGTCGTGTGCCCAGTCAGGGCATGGGTAGAGGATCTGCTCAGTCGTCTGGTTCTTCAGTCGCCACATCATCTGTGCGTCCCCCAGCCCCAGCAGGCCGTGGTACAGTTAGGGGTGGAGCTCGTGGTAGAGGTGGACCCAGCCGGTTCTACGCTTTGAGTGGTCGTCAGAATGCAGAGGCTTCTCCAGATGTGATTACAGGTATCTTGTCTGTTCAGGCCATTGATTGTTATGCTCTTATTGATCTGGGGTCCTCTTTGTCTTATGTCACCCCATTCATTGCTTCAAGCTTTGGGATAGAACCCGAACAGCTTCATGAGCCGTTCTCTGTATCGACTCCGGTTGGTGATTCTATTACAGCCGCGCGGGTCTATAGGAATTGTGTTGTCACGGTATGTGGTCGCGTTACCACGGCCGATCTTATTGAGCTTGGAATGGTGGATTTTGATGTGATTATGGGGATGGACTGGCTTTATTCGTGCTTTGCTAAACTTGACTGCCGAACGAGAGTCATGAGACTCGAGTTCCCTAATGAGCCGGTTATCGAGTGGAAAGGGAATGATGTGGTGCCGAAGGGTAGGTTTATTTCCTACCTTAAGGCTTCAAAGATGATTAAGAAGGGATGTATCTATCATTTGGTCCGGGTGGCGGACACCACTTCAGAAGTGTCTA